>NW_005803411.1:10350-20507 GCF_000240725.1 Microchloropsis gaditana
AAATATACTCCGTGCACCTCAAATATATGAGATATGTTAGGTTGCCTGTGACTTGCTTTATCTGTGAGCACGTCAGTACAGGGATTTTCTTCACCTTGCTGCAGCTCCCACAAAGTATGAGCCCACGTGTATGAAAAGAAGCAAAAGGGAAGCGCCGATGTTTATCGTCATGAATGCTTGATTTGATGGAAATGATTATATCGACGGAAAACCTAGCTGAAGTGTCCGTGCCGGGAAATCGGCTGATACTTTTATGTTTTGCGTATAACTACCACATTGCATTGTCCTCATGGTCCTCTGATTAGACATCAGCTGTTCATCTCGGCGGTCAAGGCGCCTCATCCAGACCGCTTATCTTCCTAATAATCCTGTGAAACTCCTCCATCTGCACCCACCAGTGCCTGTCGCTCGTCGCCGACCACATCCATCCTATCCTCGTCCCTTTCCATGCTGGGGCTGGTCACTTTGGGACGCATCGCCGGCGACGCCTCCATCAACTCGTATACCGGATCTCCTTTTCCACCCAGTCTCTCTCCAGCTGCTCGCCCAGCATCCTCGGCCATCTCCCCATCGTCGTTCTTTCCCCCAAGATCCTCGCTGCCATCCCTCCAGCCACGAGGTGAGGACGTCTCCTCCAGAAGGTGACGCCTGTGCCCGTCCTCCTCGTGCTCGTCGAACTCGGCGAACAGCAGGGCCATGTCCTCCTCCTCCTCGACCTCCGTGAGCCCTTGGCGCCCGAATACTTCCCCGGCGCTTCCCCCCATGCCCATTCCCCCTACTTCCGCCAGAGCTTGCACTAGTAGGTCGTCCACCGGGGGCGGAGATACCCCTAACCCCCCCGACCCAAAGGGCTCGGGAGATCCGGGTACCCTTTCCTCGCCCGTCTCCACAGGCAGGGTCACCCCGTTCCCTTCCTCCTCCTCCAGCTGACTCAGGCTCATGACACGCGTCACAATCTCCGATAAAATTGCCCGTGCCGGCCCCCGGACGGCCGCAAACTCCGCGGCGTCTAGCTCGAAATGCGTGCGGAGGGACGTGAGGATGGTCTTTGTGGACGTATCGTCCAAAGAGATCCCCGCCAACATGTCCTCCAGGTACGTCGCCATGGCTGCCCGCGACACTGGAAGTCGCTCCCCTGCTCCCTCCCTCGGTCCCTCCCTCGGTTCCTCCTTTCGTCCCCCGTCAGACCATTCCCCCTCCCTCTCCTTGTCGCTACCTTCGCTGCCAGGGGCCGTGGCTTCAGTCCAGGCTTTCGAAGCTGCTGCCGCCGCCGCACGACGTTGCCGAGTGGCCTTGGTCACGAGCTTTTTCCGCGCCGCCAACGCCTTCCGCCGTTGACGCTTCTTCTCCTTCCTTCGTTCCTTCTCTTTCCGCGCCTCTGCCCTGGCTTCCTCCTTCTGCCGGGACCGTGCCAGCTTCTCCGCCGCTCGCTCTTCCCGGGCCCGCCGCCGAAAATTCCTTCGCGCAATTTCCTTGATCATGGCCATCACCACCGACTTGAGCACCGCAGGCTCGTGATTCACCAGCCCAAAGTCCTCCTGAGCTGTCCTCAAGATTTCAGATACCCGGATGTCCTGGTACTTACCCTCCTCAAAGTAGCGCACGAGGAGGGCTCGTAACTTCTCAGTACCCTCGTGGTCCCCCTCCAGCCGGGCCCGTTTCACACGAGGCACCCCGTCCCCCGCCCCGACCGCGTCTTCTCCATTTTCGGCCTGGGAATCCTCCGTTTCCATGCCTTCCGAGGAGGAAGAGGAAGAACTGCTACTGCTACTACTGCTGCTACTACTACTGCTGCTGCTGCTGCTGCTCCCGAGGCTCGCGCCCGTGCGCCGTCGCAAGTGTCCAGAGTGCTCCCTCCCATCGTTCTCGGCATCGAAGGCAGATTCGGAAGAGGGCTCTCCGTTGTCCGACGCTTTCTTGGTCTTCTTGGTACTTTTGGTCTTCCGTTTCGCCGCTCTGGCCGCCTGTTTCGCCGCTTGCTTGGCCAGCTGCTTTTGCTTCTTCTCTGTCTCCTTCTCGATGCGCCGAGCCTCTGCCTTTGCCGCCAACTCCGCCGCGATCCGCTCCCGCCGCTCCTGCCGCCGTCTCTCCTTCTCTTCCACATCTTCCACCGCCCCCAAGTCCTCCACCGCCACCTCTCCCTCCTTCCCTCCCTCCTCGCCGTCCCTCTTCCTTCCAATCCCGTACATCTCCTCCCGTCGCCGAACCCGCTCCGCCTCCTGTCTAGCCTCCTCCTTGGCCTTCTTTCGTCGATATTCGGCCATCTTATCCTCGTAATCGTTTCCGAAGTTTGCCGCCTGTGTGTCGACGGACGGGAAAGGGAGGCAGTGGGGCAGAGGAATAGGCACAGTGAGAGAGGAAGGCACCCGGAGATGGCGTGTCAGGTGACGGACGGTGGCCGAGCATAGGCATGCAGTTGAAGCCCAATCTACTCGTGTCCTCTCACATAATTCTTCCGCCCTGTCCGACGTACCAAATACCGCTCTCGCTCCGTCTCGCGCATGTCTTCCAGGCAACGACGCACACGCGCCTTGCCACTTAATTTCTGAACGCGATCCAACAAGTCCTCAAAAGCCAATTGCGGGAAGAGCTGATGAGCCCATTCTTTGTAGCACCTCAGTAAACGATGCAAGTCTTGAGCTTCGTGGCCTTCCCCGCGAAATGCGCACAGGGAAGGGAAGGTCGTGTAGATACGCTCAAGGCCTCGAGGCCCGATGACATGGTCCTCCGTGAAACGTGGCCGGCGTTGCTTGGGCTTAACATTGCCGACAGTAGCAGCTTCAGCGTCGGCTTTGTCCATTAGAGAGGATAATATTTCATCATCCTCCCCAGCACCCATGTTCTTCCCGTTGTCTTCCTCGTCCATATCACCTTCGCGCCCGTCCCCTCCCTTGTCGGAATCCACGCTGCTGCGCGGTCCTGACGAAACACGAACCACATCAGCCTCCGACTCATCACTGTAAAGGTCATCGTCCAACCTTGCCATGCTGGATTAGAAAGGAAAGTCCCTGAGGCAATGAGCATTGAAAAGGGAGAAAGAAAGGCATCAAGGTGGGGGCGAAAACGAACCCAAAATTGCCACGCAAACCAGATTTGTCAGCAAGGAGCCCCTAGACCAAGCGCGGTAGAAAAAATGCATTCGTATGGCAGTACGCCCACGCTGGTCAAGGCTTTGGGGGGTCGCGTTGGTCTGATTTTTCTTGGCGAGAGGGCGATGCCACCCTTTTATCTCCACATTTTCCCGCCCAGGATGTCTCCCACCGCACGAAAACAAAAGTGCAACCTCACGCGGTCAAGTCCTTTCCACACCGGTACGACCTCACGCCTTTTCCTCCCACACAACGTAGTGCTGGTCCAGTCCACTGATTCCGACGTGTTGATGGCCGTGACTGTCGCGCGTGGCTGGCCATCAGGGGGAGGGCCCGACCTCCCCTCCCTCACGCGGAGGGGAAGGAGTGGCACCCCTTCCTTGCATTTTCAAAGGAAAAAAAAAATGCCACAGGCACGGACCGCACTGAGCAAGCTTATACTCCTTAGGGCCATGTTCGTCACGATATTAGCAGGCGTGGATGGGGATGGACGTCGCTTTGATAGGTTCCACTTCCTCCCTCCCCCCCGACGCGCACCAGGCCGGCTTCTTGCTATACCTTCTCCACGCACGTCTTTCGTCGCTCTTCCCGCTGCCACGCCGGAAGATGATAATGCGCCCAAGGTATCTGTTGGTATCAACAGCGGCATTGCTGCCACAAATTTGATCCCTCCTGCTCCCTCTTCATCCCCTAAAGAGGCCAAGGCCCTTGTCCGAAGCCCAAGGGAGGGGCGAGCCTCTGTAGGACGCATAATACCGTTCACTCGCGGGGCAATAATGCGGCACAAACAAGCCAGCCCCCGTAGCAATCCCTCCCGGCCCGCGGAAGATGAAGAGCGTCGAGCTGTGTGCGACCTATCGCCCGACCTGCCCACCTTCCACACCGTGATGAAGGTGTACGCAGACGAGCGGGACCCTGAGGGGGCGGAGATGGTGCTGGGATGGCTGCTGGCTCGCGGGTTGTTGCCAGATGTGGTGACGTACACGACGTTGATGCATGCGTATGCCGGACGGGGTGACACGGAGGGTGCAGAGGCTGTGTTGCGGAGGATGCTGGAGGGCGAAGGAGGGAGGGTAAGGGAGGAGGAGGTGCTGCGCGTATTGCCCAACGTCATGACATACACGACCCTGATGACAGCCTACGCTGCGGGGGGGGACGTGGAAGGCAGCGAGGCGGTGCTGGAGCGGATGGAGGAGGCGTGCATTGCGCCCAACGTGATGACGTACACGGTCTTGATGACGGCCTACACCCTCCGCGGCGACGTGAAAGGGGCCGAGGGCGTGCTCCGGCGCATGATCTCCGCCTACGTGGCCCCCAACGCAAACACGTACACCACGCTCCTGCACGCGTACACGGTGAACGGGAACGCGGCGGGCGCCGAAGAGGTCTTGGCGCGAATGGAGGCAGCCGGCGTCCTCCCCACGGCCCTGACCTTCGCCACGCTGATGACAGTCTATGCGGCCCGCGGAGAGGTGGAGTCCGCGAAGGGGGTCTTGGCCAGGATGGAGGCGGCGGGGGTGGGCCCCACGGCCATGGCCTTCGACACGCTCTTGAATGCTTACGTCGTGGCGGGGGACGTGGGCGGGGCCGAGCAAGTTTTGCGTCGGCGGGAAGCGGAAGCATACCCGGATTTCCCCCTGACCTACAACACCTTGATGAACGGGTACGCAGACAAGGGAGACGTGGCGGGGGCGGAGGGGGTGCTGGCGCGCATGCGGGCCAAAGGCGTTGGGCCCGATGAGACGACGCTGTCAACCTTGCTGCACGCATACGCGGAGGCGGGAGACCCCTTGGGGGCGGAGGCGGTCCTGCTCCGTGTCCAGGGGAAGGGGGGAGAGAAGGGGGACGGGGGAGAGTTTGCGGGGCTTTCGCTGACGGTCTTGATGTTTAATACCTTACTGAGTGCCTACGCGGCGCGCAAGGACGTGAAAGGTGCGGAGCAGGTCTTGGCCAGGCTGGTGGCGGAAGGGGAACGCGCGGGGGAGGGGGGGAATCTGAAACCGAACGCCATTACCTACAATTCGCTCTTGACCGCCTACACGAATGCGGGGGACATGGCGGGGGCGCAGCAGGTGTTGAAACGCATGGTGCAAGCCGGGCTGTCCCCGGACACTTACACGTTCAACACCCTGATCGCCGCCTTCGTCGCCCGCAGAGAGGTGCGGGCCGCGGAGAAGATGGTGGCATACATGCAGGAGCACGGGGTGCTGGCGGACGTGGTCACCTACAGCCAGCTTCTCCAGGGCTACGCGACCAAGGAAGGAGACATGGGGAAAGCAGAGGAGGTCCTGGAGCGGATGGCGAGGGACGGGGTGGCGCCAAACTCGTACACGTACAACTATTTGATCGAAGGCTACGTGAAAGCGGGGGAGATGGACTGGGCGGAAGACGTCTTGGAGCGGATGCGGACAGTGGGGTTGGCCCCTACGAGCATGAATTACTGCGTCTTGATGGACGCGTACACACGCAGGAGGGACGCGAGGGGGGCGGAGAAGATCTTGGACCGGATGAAGAAGGAAGGTGTGCAGGCGAATGTCCAGGTGTTCACGACGCTGATGAACGCCTACGCCAAGCGCGGAGACGTGGAGGGGGCGGAGGGGGTGTTGGCGCGCATGCTGGCGGTGGCGGAGGAGGAAGGAGGAGGTTCGAAGGACTGCGAGCCGAACGTGCACACCTACAGCACGCTCATGAACGTGTATGCCCGAGCGGGTTTGGCTGCGGGGGCGGAGGGAGTGCTGACACGCATGACGGCGGCGGGCTGGGCGCCGAACGTGATCACATTCACCACCCTGATGACAGCCTACAGCCGGGCCGGGGACCCCGAGGGAGCCGAGCTCGTGTTGAAGCGCATGGAGGCAGCGGGGGTGTCGCCCAACGTCTTGACGTATAACACCTTGCTGAGCGCCACGTCGAGGATGGGGTTGAGGGAGGGTGAGGTGGAGGAACGGCGGGCCAAGCGTGTGCTGCAAGTCTACGATACCATGCGACGGAGCGCGGGGAAGGGAGGAGGGTTGGAAAAGGCGCCGGATGAAGCCACGTACACGGTGCTTCTGACCTGCTTGTTGAGGTTTCCCAAGCGCTTGACCAAAGAAGTCTACAAACTCATCCTGGAGGACTGGCGCCGCTTGGTCCCTACCAGGAATCGCTCGGATAGAAATTATCAGTCATTTATAACGGTGCTGGCCGCCATGGGGGACTGGGAGGAAATGGCCACGGTCTTTCGGGAGGCCCAAGCACGGTTTCAAAAGGGGCAGCTCTCGCCAAGGGAGTATTCTAAGGTGGAGGCGACGTTTCGTGAGAAGGGAGGGTATTATGTGAGGGATGGGGAGGAGAAAGACGCAGATAGTAGAAGCGCATGACCGGTTGAACGACGCGGGGATCCGTAGGGTTCCACGCTTTCGTGATAATGATTCCTTTTGCCAACGGAGTGGCGTGTGTAGGAAGAGGGAGGGACCTCCGGTCGAGGTGCTCATGGGCCGCGACGAGGCTTGCAACATGGTGTACAGGGCCCGTATCGACATGTATATAGATAGATCATTAAAATGACGGAGTAATTTTGACAGAATGCCGCCCTTACTTGGCGGCGCAAATTTTTCATCTTTTTTGCAAGGCCAATCAATTGCAATTAATTGCACTTCGCATCAGAAAATGTGCGAGTAGGCAGCAGGAGGTTAAGCGAGCTGCCTCTAGGAGGTTTCGACACCTGTATAGGTCCATCCGCAGCTTGTTTTCTGGGTGCGTGAGGGCGTGCATGCCAGACCATAGCTAGCACCCCGAAGTGTCATTATTTCTTCTGTGAGAAGCTTCGCGAAGTTTGTTTGTTGTGAGCGTCATCTGTGGGGCACGCTGAGAGGTGTGTTCGCCGTTTTCCTTTTATTCTTTGAAGGCCAACTGACTAGCATTTCTTACCATATACTCCACAATTATTCAAGGTAAATTATGATTTTTGGTCCTGTCGGCAGATCGGTCTCCGCGGTGGCCACCTTTGCGCTGCTCTTTCCCGTTTCTGGAATCGCTTCCTCGCATTTAGCGCAAGTTTCTACATCAAGTTCCAGCAGCACTATGGAAATGTCATCTGCCGCTTCGAAACCGCGGTCTATCCTGAATACAAACACGAACATGCGACATGTTGGGATGTCATCGTCCTCGTGTCGCTTTTTGAAGCGTGTCCGGGGTGGTGCCGCTTCTCCAAAGGCCTCTAGTATTCCAATCAAAACCACTTCTCATGTGACAGCAGGCACAACCGAAGCTCACCACGGCTTGAGCGTTACGTCTCTGGCCATTAACATCATGGCAGATTTGTGCCCGCATGGTATGCTACCGCTTGCATTTGGGATGGCTTCCGAGGGTGGCACGGGCCTTGTGCCCGCATTAAGTTTGCTCGTTCTCTTCGGTTCGCTCTCTGCGTACACGCTCATATCCATAGCCCGTGCTTGCGAAGCCACCGGAGAGTACTCCTTTCGCGGAATATGGTCTCGCACTCTCCACCCTTCCACGGCCTGGATTATTGACGCAGGCATCACTTTTCTCTGCTTCGGGTGCTGTATTTTCTACTCCGCCTTCATCGGCGACCTCTCCGCAGCCCTCGCCCAGGCCCTGGGGGCTCCCGCCGTCCTGCACAAGCGGTGGCTGTGCCTTGTCGCACTCCACATCTTCCCCCTCTGGCCTTTGTGTTTGATGAAAAACCTCTCGGCCTTGCAATACTCCTCCATCGTGGGTGTGTTTGGGATCCTCTATACCACTGCCTTCGTGGTCAAGCGACAGTGCGACGGGAGCTACGGCCCCAGTGGGCATTTCCATGCGTTGATTGATGCAGTATACCGTCCCCAGACCCCTTCGTACTCGGCGTTTGAGAAACTTTTCCGCCTTGGCCCCGGCGCGATCTCCCTTATGAACATGGCTTGTGTGGCGTTCACTACCCACTACAACGGGATTGCCTACTACACCGAGTTGAAAGACAGGAACCTCTCCCGGTACTCGGGGGCAGTCGGCCTGGGCTTCCTCGCCTCCTTCTCTGTTTTCGCCCTCATGATGGTCTTCGGCTTCGGCACCTTTGGATTCGCCGCGCAACCCCTCCTTCTCAACAACTATCACCGCACGCAGGACGCGCTGGCCACAGGGTCCCGTCTGGCCACGGCCTTTTCTATCATGTGCGGCTTCCCCCTCATGTTCGCGGGACTCAAGACCGGTTTCTTTTCCCTCTGGCACAGCAACGTTGAGAGCGCACGCCGTCTGAGTCCCCGCCTCCGGGTAGCTTTGAAATCCGACACGGTCATCGCCACGGTCTCCTCCCTCCTTCTGGCAGCAATCTGTGGCATTGCCTGCCTGTGCACGGAGGAAGACGTCGGTTTCGTGATCGGCGTGATTGGGGCGGTGCTGGGCACCAGCGTGGTGTACATCATTCCTGCTCTCCTCAACACGAAACTACTGGCGCGGGTCAAGGACACGGCGGTAGCCAAGCCCGAAAAACGCTTCAACCAAGGTCTGATCGTCATTGGCGTGGTATTTGCCCTCTTGGGGACATACATGGCCATCGATGACCAGTTTGGGATATTCAGTGGGAGAGGCCCCAAAGTCCACATGCATTGAGGCCGGCAAGAGGCAGGCACGTTTGTCTTCTCTGCGAAGGCAGGTTCCCCTATTGATCTGGGTGACTGAACGATATGGTCCGTGGATGGGCCCGTGACAACACCAGGAATGGTTTGGGAGGTGGGTGCGAGAGCACAATGAATGTCGTGTGTCCAGTGGACGGTGCAGAATTTCTGAGAGAGTAAATGTGAAGGAGAGGGGGATATAATACAGGTCGTAAGGCTTGTACAGAAAAAGAAACACATTTACAACCTCAGCTAGTATGCCACATGCGAACAAGAGGGCAACGCTGAGGTCTTCAAAGCGCTGACAGTCAAGTGCAAGCTTCATGTGGAGTCGTTGGTCTATTTTTGGTTCTGTGATATAAATTTGTCTGGATGCAGTCCCGATGCTCCTATGGTCGGCTAGGGAACTTTGCTTCTTCCAAACGCTTGGGGCTTTGGCACATTCTTGATTTTTCACGCGATTCGGCCTTTCATATCTAGTCAAAGAGTATCACCTCTGGCTTTATTCTCTATCGTCTGTCGCTGGTGAAGGACATCTCCTCTGGCTGTACTCTCTTTTGTCCCCCGCCTTCTCCCCCACTAGACGCCCTGTCCTCCCCTTCTTCCGCCTCCTGGCATTCCACGTTCAGGCACGTTTTTGCAAGGCCCCGCCCGCGAGCAGCCATGCACTGGAAATATTAAAAACAAGCCGTGCTCCCGGTTGCTGCCAGCCCGCGTCCCAGCAGTCTTTTGCTCCTATACCTGCTGCTGCTCTTTATACGGCCCAGACTGCCCCTCCACACACCCCACTCGGTCCATCGACAGCCCCGCCCAGGATGCGGGCGCTGCAGTCATGGGACATCCGCCCGCCTCTGCCTCCGGACATTCTATCTTGGCTGCTCCCACCTTTTCTCCTGTGGGTCTGATTCCCTGAGCCTTGGCCAACACCTCCGCAGTGGCCGGAGGCGAGGTCATCCCTCCTTCCAAGGTTAAGAGGTTGTCTAAGACAGGGCTGGCCACCACGGGGGGTGGCTCGTGCATCCTTCCGCTGTCCTCTCTCCCCGCCACCAGCCCCCGCTCCGGCCCTCTCTCCCCAGTGCCCGGCTCAGGAATCCTTGTCGATCCCCGGTTCCCAGCCTCCTCCTCGTCACCTCCCCCGGGCTTTTTGGGCCTTCTCGCCTGCTCCTGCTCCTCTCCTTTGTTTTCTTCCACCGCCACCTGGCCGTTCCGAGCCTTTCCTCCTTTATCTTTTTCTCCTTTCTCACCGTTATCCACGTTCGTCCACACGGCCCTGATTGCGGCCAGCGAGCCTCCCACAGAAGGCCCCCCTGGTATGCAAATCCCAGATCCCACCAACGCCGCCGCTGCCGTCGCCTCCCTAGGCGCCAGAGCCGCAGCCTCCACCACCATGGCGGATCGAATCCGTTGCTGTTCTTCCACGTACAACGCACGCGCCTCCGCCGCCGCCGACGCCGCCGCTTTCGCAGCGGCCTCG
>NW_005803410.1:0-136 GCF_000240725.1 Microchloropsis gaditana
GTCAAGCCCGCCGTAAAGCGCATCCTCGCGGTAATGCGCGGCGTCGATGCCCTCGCGCCCGTCAATCGTGTCGTCGCCCGCCCCGCCGCAGTATCAACGAAAATGCCACCCGTGCCCGCCTCACGGTAATAGACCG
>NW_005803410.1:572-10957 GCF_000240725.1 Microchloropsis gaditana
CCGCCTTTGACCTGAGCCATCGGCGATACGCTTTAACGGCGCTCAGCGCAGGGTGATCCCCAGCACCACCAGCATCAGCCCGATCACAGACAGGAACAGCGCGCCGGTATTCATCGGCACCACGCGGCGCAGTTCGGCGCGCATCCCCTCTTCGTCGAGGCCCGATTTACGGGCCCGCGCCACACGCAGGATGCACCAGACCAGAAGTCCGAGACCGATCAGGGTGATCGCCGCGCCGCTCCAGATGAGTATCTCCATGGGTCTTGCTCCGTGCTGTGCCGTTTCGCAGGTAGACGAGTTGCCGCGCGGGTGCAAGACGCGGGCAAAACGGGGCTTGTCTGGCCGTGGGCGCGGGGGTAGTCAAAACCCGCGAACACAGGAGACGCCCCATGGATGACCAGAGCCCCGACACCGGCCCCGACAGCAGCTATCGCGTGACGGCGGATGAACTGCGCCAGTTCATCGAGCGTTTCGAACGTCTTGAATCCGAGAAAAAAGACATCGCGGAACAGCAAAAGGAAGTGATGGCCGAGGCCAAGGCGCGCGGCTACGACACCAAGGTGATGCGCAAGGTCATCGCGTTGCGCAAGCGCGACAAGGACGACATCGCCGAGGAAGAGGCGGTACTTGAGATGTATATGGAAGCCTTGGGCATGTAACGCCCGGTCAGGGCGCGATCATGTTGACGCCCGGCACGCGCTCTACCTCGTAGATGTCTTCGTCGTAAAGGTCTGTCATGTGCTCGATCAGCTCTTCGGTCCAGCCGGGCAGGTCCAACTCCTCTTCGATCACCTCTTCGTTCACGAACTTGTCCAGGAACGCGGCGATGACACGGCGTTTCTGCACCTCGGTCATGCCCGGATGGCTTTGGATATAGGACTCGAACCGCTTCATCCCGGCGGGGGTCATGATCTCGTGCAGAAGGGTGAATTCGCCGTCGAAACCCACATTTGGATCAAGCCCGCCCATTTCCCGGACAATCTGTCCCCATGTCAACGGCGTGTCCTCGTTGCACCAGACAGTTATCGGCATGTCGGGATAAGTGGCCCGGATGCGGCCAAGCGTGATCGACCAGCGAAAATCGGTCGGCGGGACACCGTTCAGGAAATCGTCCATCCGCTTGACGGGCGTCTTGGCAAAGAGCGCGGGCAGAAAGCTGGCCGGGTTCCTGATCCCGAGGAAAAGTTCGATATTGTCGCGCGGGAAAAGCTGTTGGATCGCGCTGAGCCGGCTTTCGGCGGCGGGATAGATCTGGCCCTGCCCGACGGCCATTTTGGGAGTTCCGAAAAAGCCGGGATTGGACAGCACCAGCCGGTCGGCGCTGTCGTCGTGATCCACCGCCGACAGGAACACCTCGCGCGCCTCTGTGGTGATGCCGCTTTTGATCGCTTCTTGCAGGATGTCGCGCAACAGTTTGCGATAGGCTTGCGGGTTCGGCACATCGCTGCCGATTTCCTTTAAAAGCGTCTGATTTTCCAAAAGGCAGGTGATCAGCCTGTCTTCGTCGGTCAGGTGTGCGCCTGCGTGAATCACTACCTGCATTCTGGTCCCTGTTCAGAGTTTTCGATCGCGAATATAAAGGCTTTTGCCCGTAGTTAAACCGATTTCGGCATGCCGGGCCACACGCCGCGCCAGCACGCAAAAGGCCCGCCTGTCTGGCGGGCCTTGGGACGATCATTCCTGTGGTGTCAGGCAGCTAGTTTTGGCTTGCCCTTTTTTCGCGGCGACACCAGCGCCTCGTGCAGGGCCTTGATCGACGCATCCAGCGCATTGCGGCGCACCACGAATTGCACATCGACCGACCGCGAGCCTTGCAGCACGCCGTGCACGTCGATCTGTTCCGCGTCGAGCGCGACAAGCCCGTTCAACGTGACCTTGAGCCCTTCGAGTTCGCGCCCGATGACAGCCGCGATGCCCATGGGCCGCACACTGACGCGCGAGCCGGGATAAAGCTGTGTCAGGTCGTTTTCCGCGCGTCGCACGCTTTTCAACGGCGCATCCACGTAATGAGTGACCGTGTTGGCGTTGGTCGATTTCGACACGATGCGCAGGTTGTGCCGCTTGAGGATGTCCAGAATGGTGCTGTCATAGCCTTTGACGCCGACCATGTCCTGCTCAAAAAGTTCCAGCGCGTGGATCTCAAGCCCGGTGACCATTTCCACGCGCGGCGTTTCGGCCGGTTGGTCGTCGATCAGCGTGCCGGGGTCCTGCGGCTCGAACGCGTTGGTGACGCGCAAGGGGATGCTGGCCTGTCGCAGCATCTTGGCGGCGGAGGGGTGGATCGCCTCCATCCCCATGTTCGACAGGTGATCGGCCACGTCATAGTTGGTGTGACCCAACTTGACGACCGCATCGGCCCCGACCAGCTTGGGGTCTGCCGAGGACAGGTGGAATTCCTTGTGGATGATCGCCTCTCCCGCCCCGGTCAGGGCCGCGATCTTGGAAAATGTCACCTCGGAATAGCCGCGGTCGAATTCCTTCATCAGGCCATCGGCGCATTGCGCGTAGCCCGTCACGATGGGCAGTTCGGTTTTCAGGTCCACGTCGCGCAGGCCCGCGACGATGCGATCCTCCAGTGTGTAGACGCCTTCATCGCGCCAGCCCGACAGATCGACGAAGCGCGCGGCGACGCCTTCGCGGTTCAGAAGTTGCGCGGTCACAAAGGCCGAATGCGCCTCGCCCAGACCGGACAGCAATTCGCGGATGATGTTCATATGCTGGCCCAGACGGAAATGCCCGTAAGAGCACAGCCGCTGAAGATCTATCAGGCAACTGCGCGCGCCCTCGATCCGGTCGCGCACGAAATCGTCCGATGCCTGAATGTCGGCGGGGTGATCCAGCACATCCGCATGGGCCTGTTGCATGGCCTGGCCCACGCGGCTGAGCGCGCTCATCCAGCCGTGATCGTTGTCATCGGCATTGACGAACATCCCGTAGACCCCCGGCTCGCCGGATTTCTTGTCCTCCAGCAGCAGGTTGGTGATGCCAGCATAGGCGGACACGACAAAGATGCGGTTATACAGCGTGCTGTCGCTGCGTTCGCCCACGAACAGGCTGTTCACCAGTTCGCGTGAGCGGCTCATCGACGTGCCACCGATTTTTTCGACCGTATGTGATTTGGTATGGGTCACAAGACACCTATCCGTTTCGTTCAAGCCTGTTGCAGGGTGTCCACCGGGGCGTAAGAGCCGTCTTCGCGGTGGACTTCGTTGCCGGTGATCGGCGGGTTGAAGCAGCACGCCAGAACGAACTCTTCTTCGCAGTTCAGCCTGTGCTTGTCGTGCTGGTCGAGCCCGTACATGACCCCCGGCTTGATTTCGTGCGTCTCGTTCGTCTCAAGATTGGTGATCGTGCCCTTGCCCGAGATGCAATACACGCTCTCGAAATGGTGCTTGTAGTGAAACACATGCTCTGACCCGGCCTTGATCGTGGTGATGTGAAAGGAAAATCCCATTCCGTCATCGGCCAGAAGCATCCGGACAGAGTTCCATTCCGCATCCGACACGGATTTGTCGGTGTTTTTCAGTTTGTTGAAATCACGAATAAGCATCTGTCACTCCGCTGCGATTTTGATTGTTGCACTTTTTTCGGCGACGGCCTCGGCCAGGATGTCGAGCCCCTTGTCAAGCACCGCATCGGGTGTGGTCAGCGGGGCAAGCACCTTGACGACCTCGTCATGGGCGCCTGATGTTTCGATGATCAGGCCCTTTTCAAAGCAGAGTGCGCAGACCGCCTCTGCCAGCTCGCCAGAGCCCATGTCGATACCGCGCATCATGCCACGGCCCTTGAGGCTGGCGCCGGGCACATGTTCAGCGATCTTCGACAGGCGGTCTTTGAGATGCTCGCCCTTTCGGATCACGTCCTTGGAAAACGCGTCGTCCTTCCAGAACTTTTCCAGCGCGACACGGGCGGTGACAAAGGCATGGGTGTTGCCCCGGAACGTGCCGTTATGCTCGGCCGGTTTCCAGATATCCAGCTCGGGTTTGACCAGCAGCGCAGCAAAGGGCAGGCCCATGCCGGAAAACGACTTGGCCAGCGTGATCATGTCAGGCTGAAAGCCCATGCCTTCGGTGGAAAAGAACGTGCCGGTCCGGCCACAGCCCGCCTGGATGTCATCCACGATCAACAGCGCGCCATGTTTCTTGGCCAGATCGGCAATGCCCTTGAGCCATTCGGTGGAGGCCGCGTTCAGGCCACCTTCGCCCTGAACCGGCTCCACGATGAAGGCGGCGGGCGCGTCGATGCCCGAGGACGGGTTGTCGAGCATCAGCTCGATCTGTTTGAGCGTATCCACATCGTCGCCGAATGCGCCCTCAAAAGGCATCCGCGACGTGCCGCAAAGCGGCCCGCCCGACGCACCCGCGCGCTTACCGGCGTTTCCGGTGCAGGCCAGCGCGCCAAGCGTCATGCCGTGAAAGCCATTGGTAAAGGCGATGATGTTGCGACGGCCCGTAACCTTGCGCGCCAGCTTCATCGCGGCCTCCACGGCGTTGGTGCCGGTGGGGCCGGTCATCATCACCTTGTGGTCCATGTCGCGCGGCTTGAGGATGATATCCTCGAACGCTTCAAGGAACTGCGCCTTGGTGTCGGTATACATGTCCAGCCCGTGCGTCACGCCATCCGCCTGAATGTGTTCGATCAGCGCGGCCTGCATGTCGGGATCGTTGTGGCCGTAGTTGAGCGACGAACATCCGGCGAGAAAGTCGATATACTCGCGGCCCTTGTCGTCGGTCATCACCGAGCCCTTGGCCTTGGCAAAGCGCGTCGGAAAGCTTTCGCAATAGCTGCGCACTTGGCTTTCGCGGCGCGAAAAGATTTCGAATTCGGCTGTTTTGTCAGTCGACATGATAGGTTCCAGTATTTTGGGAAAGTTCAGAGGGGCGAGCGGCAGCCGCGTCAGGCGGCTTCGCTCAGCGCATCCTCAAGACTGATCGTCACAAGATGTTCTGTCGGGTGTTCCCCGTTCAGGTGCTCGTCGCGCTTGAAATACGCCTTGCTGGTGATGTCCCCGTCCTGCTTGTCGGCGAAGCGCTCGAACAGCGACCAGGACGCGTTGTTGGACGCGGTGATGGTGGTTTGCAGTTTGGTGATGTTCTTGCACTCGGGGCGCGAGACGATCTCGTTCAGCATCCGCGAGCCAAGCCCCTGACCACGCGCCTTTTCAGACACCGCGACCTGCCACACGAAAATCGTGTCATCCGCGTCCGGCAGAATATAGGCCGAGATCCATCCGACCACGTCACCGCCGCTTTGGGCAACCACGCAAGTGTCACGAAAGTGGTCACACTGGATCAGATTGCAATAGAGCGAATTCTCGTCGAGCGGCTTGCACTGCTCGATCAGATCGTTGACCGCCGCACCGTCCTTGGGGGTCGGTTTGCGAAAGGTGATGCGCGCTGTGCGCTCCTCTGCGAGATCTTTAGCCATAGCGTATTCCGTTCCTGTCCGTCTCATTCACGTCGGACCCACACCATATCTTTTGCCGTCAGAAATTTCAACATACGAAGCAAATATTTCACAATCCGCCATTAATAACTGATTATAAAGGGAAAAAACCTTAGATGATGTGAAATTTTGCGATTACGCTTGAAAATAATACTTTGAAGCGTAAAGTATCTGTATGCGTGGCCGCCCTGCGCGTGGGGCCGTATTTTCGAGGTTGCCAAAACATGAACAGAACCAATGAAAGCCTGGTCGCGCTGCGGCGCATTCTTCGCGCCACAGAGATGTCGAGCCAGCAGCTCGCCAAGTCCTCGGGCCTGACCTCGGTGCAGGTGCGGGTGCTCAACATTATTTCCGAGCACGGGGATCACGTGCCCAAGGAAATCTCCCTGCGCCTCAACGTGTCGCAGGCCACCGTGACGGCGTTGATCCAGCGGCTTGAATCCAAGGGATTGATCGCGCGCCGACGCTCCGAACGCGACCGCCGCCAGGTCAAGCTGGCCCTGACAGAGGCCGGGGCCGCGGCGCTGGAACAGGCCCCCGACGCGTTGCAGCAGATCTATATCAAGCGATTCGAAAAGCTGCCCGCGTGGGAGCAATCCATGATCGTCGCCGCGCTTGAACGGGTCGCGCATCTGATGGACGCCGAAAACATCAACGCGGCCCCCATCCTGGAACACGGCGACCTGGCCCGCGGGGCGTAAGCCCCAATCCGCCGGTACCGTGATGATCTGTTGCCAGACACGTTTGTCGAGCAGGGTGGAATGGATGAAAACCTGCTCGGTGTCACGTATATAAGAGGTGGTTCAGTTCCAACGGTACGCAGCTTTGTTACGCGCGCAGACGAGGTTGCCGCACTCAACGCATGAAGTGAAGATCTCACGTATAAGCTGGGGGTCCAATTGATGAGGTCATCTGCGACGTTCATGCGCAGGTCCGAGCGGCACAAAGCCGGAAAGCGGGATTTGCCAAGTCCGGGTCTTCACCCGTTTCTCCGGACGCAATCGACCAAGACCGGACCTTGGCCTTGAGATCGGAGGCGTTTCGCGAAACGCTTGTCTTATGACTTTGTCCGTTTCCATGCGAAGATGGAGCCTCTGCCCGACACGCCATTTATGGCGGGCAGAGGCGGTGTGTGGATCGGGACACGCTTGGTCGTAGTGGACCGTTTTAAAGTGCGATCGCACACCGTCTTCTCATGAGGCCTGAAGGGATACCCGAAGTTGCCGCTTCGGATGACAAGCATAGGACATGACGAAGATGACAGAAGATAGCATTGGCGTGGATATTTCCAAAGACAAACTCGATTGCCATCGGCTGAGCGATGGAGCGTTCGAGCAGTTTTCCAACACCAAATCCGGTTTCCAGAAGCTCCGCCGTTGGATCGGACCCGAGCTCCCGGCCCGTGTCGTCTATGAGCCAACGGGTCCGTATCACGGCGCGTTCGAAGCGGCACTGGCCGATCACCTTCCACTGGTCAAGGTGAACCCGAAGCACGCGCGCCGCTTTGCAGAAAGCAAAGGACAGCTGGCCAAGACGGATCGTGCTGATGCGCGTGTTCTGGCGCAGATGGGCGCGGCACATGGGCTGGAACCAGACGCGCCAGTCGCCAAGGACCGTCCTGTTCTCAGAGAATTACAGGCCGCCCGCACCGCACTGATCAAAGACAAGGTGCGGCTCCAGAACCAGCTGGATCGGCAGCAACAGAGGCTGACGCAAAAGCTGACCCGCCGCCGGCTGCGCCAGGTGGTTGCTGATATTGCTGAACTGGATCATGCAATCCGGGCGCAGTTGGAAACCTGCCCAGCCCGCAAACGTGCGTTGCGCCTCATTCAGAGTATCAAGGGCATCGGCGCGGTCGCCGCCACGACAATCCTCATCGAGATGCCCGAGATTGGGAGCCTGCGAAAGAAAGCGGTCGCCTCGCTCGCCGGGATCGCGCCAATCACAAGACAGTCTGGAAGGTGGCGCGGGCAATCCTTCATCCAGGGCGGCCGAAAACCCCTGCGCGATGCGCTCTACCTACCGGCCATCGTGGCGACCCGGTACAACCCGGATCTCAAAGCCCAATACGAACGCATGAAAAACGCCGGAAAACCCTCGAAAGTCGCCATCACGGCCATCATGCGAAAGCTCCTTATCCTCGCCAACACACTCGTCAAGGAAGACAGGGAATGGGTCGAAATCAGAGCTTGATTAAGAGGGATACTTTAGAAAATCGTCCGCCGTGGCCGGCCCGCCCCGCCCCTCCGTTCACACGGCCAAACCCAAACCCACCATTGATAAAATCATCCCCGTCATTGCCAAAGATCAGGTCCGAAAAAGCAGAGCCGGTCAGCACATCATTGCCATCCTTGCCAAAGACACTGTCATCTCCCACATTGCCGCGTACGGTATCGTCGCCCGCCAGCGCGTCTATGGTCTCGTTGTCCGGTGTGCGGTTGAGAATGTCGTTGCCTGCAAGACCGGTGATCAGGTCCGCGCCGCCGTAACCGGTCAGGCGGTTGTCAACATTGTTGCCGCGCAGGACGTCGTCGAAGTCAGTCGCGTAGATATCCTCGATGCTGATCAGCAGATCGGTATAGCCGAACCCGTCGACCGCAGTGCCGACGACAAGATCGACGGTGATCCCGTCAAGCCCGCCGTAAAGCGCATCCTCGCGGTAATGCGCGGCGTCGATGCCCTCGCCGCCATCCATCGTGTCGTCGCCCTCGAGCCCCCAGAAAAAATTGTCCTCGGAATGGCCCACGATGAAGTCGGCATGCAGGGTCGCGCGCACGTCGTCGATATTGATCAGCGTGTCGGTATAGCCAAACGCATCCGTCGACACCCCGGTGTCAAGATTCGTGACGACGCCCTGCTGGCCGAATTCCCGCACGCCTGTCAGCGGGTTGACATAGCCGATCCGCGCCTCGGGGTCGTAAACGACCGTATTGCGGCGCCCCGCGCCACCGTCGATCGTGTCATTGCCCTGATTGCCGTTGAACCATTCAAGGTAATCATGCCGCGGGTTGCCGCCGGTAATATGATCGTCAAAGGCCGTGCCGCCGACCTCAAGGAAATGCCGCCCCTCAGTGAAATCCAGCGTCATGTTTTCCGAGGTCGCAAGCCCCGTGGCAAGATTGACCGTCACCGCCTCGTCCAGGCCAAACAGCAGGTGGTGCCCGAAATTCGTCCCCAACGATCCGGTGCCCACGATGGTCTTGTTGCCATGGCCGTCGATCGAGATCGTGTCACGCGCGTCCTCGATCGTCGTACCGATGGTGATATGATCGTCACCCGCCCCCGTGAAGATCAGGTTCTTGCCATCGCGCCCGTCAATCGTGTCGTCGCCCGCCCCGCCAAAGATGCGGTCGCCATCCACATCGCCCCCCAGAATGACATCCCCGAAATCCGAGCCGCGCACATATTCAATCGAAACAAGCGTATCCGTGTCGCCCCAGGTATCCGTCGCCGTCCCCGCCCGCAGGTCAACCGTGATGCCCGAAGACCCACGCTCAAGCGCGTAGGACACAAGATCATTGCCGTTGCCACCGTGAAGCGTATCATCGCCGCGCCCACCGACCAGCGTATCGTCGCCTCCCAGCCCGTTCAGGCTGTCATTGCCGTCACGCCCGAACAGGTATTCCGCCCCGGCCGCCGAGCCCAGAAGCGTGTCGGCAAGTTCCGTGCCGTACACCCGCTCGACGTTCATAAGCCGGTCCCGGTCACCCCAGCTATCGGTCGCAAAGCCGATCTCAAGATTGACGGTCACCCCGAGGCTGCCACCCTCGAGGAAATAGAACACGGAATCATCACCGCCGACCCCGCCGTCGATCGTGTCGTCACCGCGCCCGCCGATCAGCGTGTCATTGCCACCCAGACCACGCAAAATGTCATCGCCCCACCAGCCATTGAAATAATCGCCGATCGCAGACCCGACCATGGTGTCGTTGCCCGAAGAGCCAAAAATCCGCTCGATCGAGATCAGCGTATCGAGCGTTCCGAACGTGTCGATGACCGTCCCCGCCGCAGTATCAACGAAAATGCCACCCGTGCCCGCCTCACGGTAATAGACCGCATCATCCAGCCCTGCTCCACCATCCAGCCTGCCTGGTAGCCGGTCTGAAAACAGGTTGGAGGCGAACCAATTTTCTGATCGGTTCATGCCGATATAACCGTGGCACTGACTTGCGGATCAGATGTGCTTTGGGTAAGCAGGCGCTACGATTCGGCAACGTGGTTGGTGACGCGGCGAATGTCGCTATGACTGGCTTATTTTCCGAACCGAATAACGTGCAAGTGCCCCTATAGCTCAGCTGGTAGAGCAACTGATTTGTAGCTTGGTTTCAGGCATGTAATGCTTGAAAATGTTGCAGCCCTCGTTGGAAACGGCGAGGTGAACTGGTGTCAAATTCGGGGAAACCTTAGCAGCTTACGCTGTTGGCAATCCCGAGCGAAGCTTCCCAAGGCAGTCTTGGGTTGAACGTGTAGAGACTTGACGGCACCCACCTAAAACCTCTTGGAGGTCATGGTGAAGAGAAAGTCCAGACCACGAAGCGCTCTGCGTGGCGACGAAAGTCGTAGTGGTATGAATCAGTAGGTCGGGAGTTCGAGTCTCTCTGGGGGCACCATTACGCGCACAAAATGTGCTGGTCTAAAAAATTGTGACGCGCCAGCGGGTTTCACCCCGCCAATAGCCATCCTTCGCGCGTTGGTGAGCGCAGCCTTCTCGGCCACCTTGGTGATAGTACCGAGGCCGTTCCTCCATTTTCGCGGATAGTCAGGTACGTCCACTCAACCTGTTCATCACCGTGGGTCAGGTCAGTGATTACATCGGTGCCAGCGCTTTGGTGAGCAGGCTGCTCGGGTACCGCGGCTACGAGGACAATTGGTTCAGAGAAGCGTTGACTAGGGTCTGTTGAGATTCACTTTGAGTTCAAGAGGGCCGCGCAGGCGTTTAT
>NW_005803410.1:11865-17239 GCF_000240725.1 Microchloropsis gaditana
GGCGGTGACCCGGTCCAGCGCTTGGGTTTGCAGCGCGCCAAACGCAAGACCGTCGACGATTAGTGTGCAACCCGGCGGCACCTGCGCCAGCGCGTCTATGGCGGTGCGCATGTCCTCCCCGTTAGGAAAGGGAAACGATGCGGGCAAAGGGATATGCCTCGTGTTGCGGCCCGCCGCGTTCAGGGCCGCCAGAAGGTTCCTGTCGTAATGATAGCCGCCCGTCGCCGCCGACATGTCGCCCGGCACTGCAAACGCGCACTCTATCTGCATATTGCCCCCTTTCGGTCATAGCCTTGCGGAGATTGGCTTGCCCACTCGTCATGAACCACAGGATGTGCCCCCCGCGCCAGAAGGCAAGCCCGCGTGTCGAGGTCTTCTGCATGTGATGTCTTTGCCGTGCGGCAGCCCCGAACCCGGGCACGATTCCCGGCACGCCCCAAAGACGAGGGCCGCGCCGGGGATATGCTTACGCCAGAAGGTCGTACTCCACGCCGCCCAGCCGGATGTTGATCTCGTCCTGACCTGCCCCGTCGACCAGCGCCCAGAGGATCTGGGTCGTGGGTTTGTAGATCACGAAAGCCTCGGCAACGCCCGCCGCGCCCGCGCCCTCGGTGGTGGTGATGTTGACCTGGAAATTCGCAGGCCCCGCCGCGCCGCCAAAGACCAGAACATCGCCCTCGGCCGCGTTGTAATCCTGGATCCAGTCGCTGCCATGACCGGCGACGCCGACGTGAAAGAACTGGTCCGCGCCCGCGCCGCCATTGAGCCGGTCCGAGCCGAACCCGCCATTGATGAAATCAAACCCGTCGCCGCCAAAGATCAGGTCGGAAAATGCGCCGCCATTCAGCACGTCGTCGCCGTCCCCCCCGATCAGACGGTCAGCACCGAAGCCACCCTGCAGCGTGTCATTGCCGCCCATGCCGTAAAGCTCGTCATTGCCATGGCCACCGTCTACGTAATCATCGCCCGCTCCGGCGTATATCACGTCACGCAGATCCGCCTCCGTCGCGCCGCCATAAATCGTATCGTCGCCATCGCCGCCAATCAGCGTGTCGGCCCCGTCGCCACCCTCGATCAGGTCGTTGCCGCCAAGCCCGTCAAGCGTGTCGTTGCCGTCAAGCCCGCGAAGGGTGTCATTGCCAGCCCCCCCGGTCAGCCGTTCGTTTCCGGCCGTGCCGATTATCTCCAACGCATTACCCGTCACGACGACTGCCTCACTTGCCACGCGTTCAACCGTATTGTGGCCGTCCGCATAAGACACCCGCGCGTTGATCGCGGCACCAAGATCAGCGGCGGTCAACGTATATGTTGCCGTCGCCTCGCCGCTGATCTTCATCCCGTCGCGGAACCATTCATAGAAGAAGGTGCTTCCGTTTCCGTCCGGATCTTCGATGGTCGTGGGGTCTGCGGTCAGTGTTTCCCCTACGACTGCGCTACCCGAAATGGCGGGGCGCCCGATCGGTGCGTCATTGACATTGACCACCTCGATGGTTTCCCCCGAGGTCACCGTTTCGTCGGTACCCTGGAGATCAGTATAGCTGATGCGGACGGACATTCGCGCACCGACATCCGCCTCTGCCAGCACATAGGTCTGCCCGGTCGCCCCCACGACATCGGAACCGTCGCGGATCCACTGATAGCTAAGCGGGCCCAGCCCGTCATCATCGCTAAGCGTCGAAGTGTCGGCGCGCAGCGTCTCTTCCTCAGCGACAGTCCCAAGGATAGAGACTCCGCCGTCAGGCGTGTCGTTGATGTTGGATACTGGCGCTGTCGGAGCGCTGGCCACGCGCTCGTCCGTGCCGCTGCCATCGGTGTAGCTGGCCGTGACAGTGATGGTCTTGCCGACCTCGTCTTGTGTCAGCGTGTAGGTGCTTGCCGTTGCGCCTGTGATGACGGCTCCATCTGCCTTCCACTGGTAGATCAGCGTACCAAGGCCGTCGGCATCGGCGAGTGCAGACGTGTTGGCGGTCAGAACTTCGCCTTCAGACGCGGTACCTGTGATGGTGATGGTGCCGGTCGGATCCTCATTGACGTTCTCAACGGCGGTGGTCTGTGCACTGGTCACCGTTTCGGCGACACCGAAACCGTCAATATATGCTATCTGAACCGAGATGCGCGATCCGATATCGTCAACGCCAAGAGTGTAATCATCGCCCGTGGCACCAGCAATCGGCGTGCCATCGCGCAACCATGCATAACTCAGAGCGCCCAGACCATCTTCATCCTCGATCGACGAGGTGTCCGCAAAAAGCGTTTCCCCCTCGGCAGCCGTGCCAAAAATCACCACGGCACCTGTCGGCGCTGCGTTGATGTTTTCGATGGTCCAGACAAGGGTATCGGTTACAAAGCCGAAAAGTTGGTCCTGCGCCGTGAAAGTGACGGTAAAAGGCGTGGGTGCCGCATTTATCGTGCCTGACATCGTTCCCGTGGCCATATCCACGGTCAGGCCCTCAGGAACGCCGCTGATTTCATATGACAGTTCCCGACCTTCAGGATCGCTGAAATATTGCCCGAAATCGAGGCTGATCGCACCCTCGCGGCTGGAAAGAGTTTCAGGCAGCGTTGACACAGGCGCCGCGTTGTCGGCAATTCCCTTGATTGCCTGATCCGACCAGTTTTCGCCGGCGAACCTGAAGACATCATTGGTGCCGATACCTCCCAGAACGACGGTATCAAATCCGAGCTTTGACTCGACGAAAATCGTGTCACCCGAACGTGTTATCACCGTATCCGCAATATCTACATCGAACACATAATAGGCCGTTTCGCTGTATTGCCCCATCAGGACATCATCACCAAAGCCCCCTTCAAGCGTGTCCTCGCCGCCCGGTGGAAGGCGTGCAACGTCATCCAGAATGTCGTTGGCCATATCGGTTGTGAAGGCGCCGTAAAGCGTGTCATCCCCATCGCCACCTTGCAGCAGATCGTTGCCCTCGTTGCCGATCAGCACGTCATCTCCCGCATTGCCGCGTACGGTATCGTTGCCCGCCAGCGCGTCTATGGTCTCGTTGTCCGGTGTGCGGTTGAGAATGTCGTCGATCGGACGAGGACCAGGTGAATCCACGGTCAGGCTCTGGCCTACCGCCGCGATCAGGTCCGCCTGTGTCCAAAGCGTGCCATCCTCCCAGATGATCTGCTCGATCGCGCCGGCCGACCCAAGCGTCATGTTGTCGGCCAGCGTAAGCGCATCGCCCGTGATCCCAAAGCTCAGCGTGATGTTCTGCGATGCCCCCTGCTGGCGCACAGAGGCGTTATGCGCAAAGTAATCCGCGATATACAGCGTGTCGGTGCCCTCGGCGGTGCCAAGATCATTGATGACATCAACGCCATATCCAAGGCCGAAATGATAGGTGTCGCCACCCAAACCGCCCGACAGAACGTCATTGCCCGAAAGCCCGTCCAGCGTGTCATCGCCCGCAAAGCCGATCAGCGTGTTGGCACCAAGGGTGCCAATGATCCTGTCCCCGAAATCGGACCCATCCACGCGCTCGATACTGCGCAGTACATCATTGCCTTCGCCTGTCGCAGTGCCCCGGATAAGGTCGACCTGAACCCCCGTCGTCGCCCCGCGAAACCGGACAAGGTCGCTGCCGTCGCCGCCATCCAGCGTGTCATCGCCGGCCTGCCCCCACAGCTCATCATCGCCCGCCCCGCCCATGAGGCTGTCATCACCCTCATGGCCCAGAATGACGTCGTTTCCGTCATGGCCCAAGATGGTGTCGCGCCCCATGAAGCCGAACAACCGGTTCGCGGCGCTGTCACCCACCAGAATGTCACTGAAATCAGAGCCGTGCAGATGCTCGATCCCGTGACCTTCGCCCACCACGCGTTCGGCATAGATGTCGGTGGTGCCAAAGCCGTCATTCGTCGCGACGCCCGCCGTTAGATCGGCCCGAACAGCCTGGATCGCGTCGCGATAGCGGACAAGATCCCCCGTGCCAGAGCCGCCCGTGATCGTATCATCCCCCGCGCCGCCCCACATCTCGTCATCGCCCGCGCCACCAATCAGAATGTCGTCGCCGTCGCCGCCCAACAGGGTATCGGATCCGGCACCGCCGTCCAGTGTGTCATCGCCGGCAAAGCCCGACAGTTCATTATCCACGGAAGACCCGGTCAGGACATCGTCGAAATCAGAGCCATGCGCCTTTTCAATACTGATCAGGGTATCCCTGCCCTCGCCCGTGGCGATGCCAGTTTGCAGGTTTACGTCAACCCCGTGCGCCGCGCCGCGATACCGCACAAGATCGTCACCGCCGGCACCGTCAAGGGTGTCATTCCCCGCCTGGCCCCAAAGCTGGTCGTCATCCGCCCCGCCAACCAGGGAATCGTCGCCATCACCGCCCATAAGCGTGTCAGAGCCACCGCCCCCGATCAGCGTGTCGTTGCCCCCGAAGCCGGACAAGCCGTTGTTCAGCGCGTCACCTATAATACTGTCGGCATGATCAGATCCATGCAGGCTTTGGATATCGGTCAGGGTATCGGTCCCACCGAACCCGTCGTTGACCTGGCCAAGAGCCAAGCGCGCAATGATACCGGTCGGGTCGTCCCGGTACCGTGCGAGGTTCTGCCCCTCACTACCGATCAGGGTGTCATTGCCAGCACCCCCCCAGAATTGATCGTTGCCGCCCTCGCCATCAAGCACATCATGGCCGCCGCCACCAAGCAGGGTGTCGTCGCCTGCCCCTCCATAAATCGAGTCGTTGCCACCAAAACCGGAAAGCTCGTTGCCACGCCCATCGCCGCGGAGCGTGTCTTCATGATCGGAACCATGGGCATTTTCAATGGAAATCAACGTGTCGGTGCCGCCGTCGCCGTCCGACGCCGTGCCATCAGCCAGATTGACGAAGACACCAGATGACGCATCCCGGTAGCGGATCAGGTCAGACCCCTCGCCACCGTCCAAAGTGTCATCGCCAGCTTGCCCCCAAAGTTCGTCGTTGCCCAACCCGCCGCGCAAGGTGTCGCGCCCGGCACCTCCCAGCAACGTGTCATCGCCACTGTTGCCGATCAACGTGTCGTTGCCGCCATATCCAGAAAGCGCATTGTCTTCGGCATTACCGCGCAAGGTATCGTTATTGTCCGATCCGTGCGCGTGTTCGATGGATATTAGAGTGTCGCTGGTGCCTTCACCGTCCAGCGCCGCACCTGCCACAAGATCGACCGTGACCGAACCTGTGGCATCGAGATAGCGCACAAGATCCTGGCCAGCGCCACCGTCAATCGTGTCGGTCCCGGCACCGCCCCAGAGCTCGTCATCGCCAAGCCCGCCAAACAACGTGTCGTCGCCGTCGCCGCCGATGAGGATGTCGTTGCCTGCGAGACCGGTGATCAGGTCCGCGCCGCCGTAACCGGTCAGGCGGTTGTCAACATTGTT
>NW_005803410.1:17249-18043 GCF_000240725.1 Microchloropsis gaditana
AACATGTTCACGACATTTTTTTTTGGTGAGCCAAGGGCTTTGCATGCATGAGCGTGCATTTGTACAGTGTGTGTGCTTTTTTACGATTTTTCCAACCGGTCGCTCCTAATTTCTGGAGTATTCTCAACGGCGTCTGTTCAACCTCCTTCATTCCACTTCCGTTGCGATATGCGATTTAATTAATGCTTTACAAATCAATGACTTCTTCCCCCTCTTAGTCTGCAGGCAAAAATGGAGGCAGCCGTGGACTCTGCTATGGTGGCTATACAACAGGAGGCTAAAAAATTGCGGAGTGATGGTCAGCAAGGTCTCGATGTGGTAGAGAACGACATAAATGTAAGGGAGTAAGAACGGGGGCAGGAGAGGAGGGAAACAAAATCCTTTTACGAGAGAAGCACATCTATGATTATTAAAATGGTTTAGATGGGGTGTAGGGAGCTTGAGAAGAAAAACGGGGTGAAGGAAATGGGAGAGCGAGAGAAGAGGAGTTGGAATGCAGTGTCACATCACACACTCCCCTCTTTCGAATACCTTGATTTGAGTGATGTGGCCAATTCCTATTACCAGAGTAAGCAATACAATGGAAAAGGTAACGAGCATGTGCCATTTGGGAGCACACAGCTTCACAAAGCTCACGCTTGTCCCTCCCCCTGCCCCCTCCAGGCAGTCTTCAGGTTCCTCAAATTGGCCGTCACCAACGACTTGAACGCGATCAAGACTGAGCAGGCATTCTACCGCGCACAAATAGAGCGCGTTAAGGTAACCTGCCCAACAGTGGGAGAAGAAGACGGGGG
>NW_005803410.1:18574-20502 GCF_000240725.1 Microchloropsis gaditana
TAGGGCAAAGCGCAGGGTTTCGTCCCCGGACGCGCCGGAATGCAGACCAAGTGCCGCCGCGCGCCGCCCTGTAAGCACCAGTTCAGCCTCGCCAAGCGCGCCAAGCGCCGCCATCCGATCCTCGGTCTGCGCGTCGATCAGGGCGACAAGCGCGCTGCCTTCGGCGTCCTGCAACATGACGGGCAAGCCGAGCAAAAGATCATTGCGCAGGCGCGAAACTCTTTCGGAAATACTGGGGGCAAGCACGCTGCTTGCCGTGCCATCGTCGATCACCGGCGAACTGAAAACCTGCAATAGGAAACTCCATCGTTGCGCTTGTGATCAATGTAGGGTGCTATCCGTTACGGCAAGTCCCGCGCGTCCCGCATCTGGCCGTGGCGCACAAGCGCGGCGAAAGAATCAAAAATCGCGGGCGGTGCACAGATCACGGTGCCGCTCTTCTCGGGGGGCTCTTGCGGGGTCCAGCCCTCTGGCCGCAGCCCGGCCTGCCGCAGGATCACAAGGCCCGCCGCGATATCCCAAAGCTGCAAGCGACGCTCCCAGAAGCCATCAAGCCGACCCGCCGCCACATAAGCCAGATCAAGCGCCGCCGATCCCATCCGTCGCACCCCGGCGCAATGCGGCATCAGCCGGGCGATATCCCCGGCGTGATCGTCGATATGGGCCATCGTTCCAAAGGGAATCCCCGTCCCGAAAAGCGCCGGACCAAGCGCGCGCACCTGCGACGGGGCAATCCGTTCCCCGTTCAGCATGGCCGGGCTGCCCCGCCGCGCGGCAAAGGTTTCGCCCCGAAGCGGGTCATGCACCACGCCGACAATCAGATCGTCCTTGTCCTGCAAGGCGATGCTGACGCACCAATGCGCAATGCCGTGCAGGAAATTGGTTGTGCCGTCCAGCGGGTCCACGATCCAGCGCCGCGCGGCGTGATCGGTGCCGCCGGTTTCCTCGCCAAGCCAGCCATCCTCGGGTTGCAGGGCCGCAAGCCGCGCCTTGAGATGCGTTTCGGCCTCGACATCCGCCTGCGACACGAAATCACCGGCGCGCTTGGTTGTCACGGTCAGGCGGTCCCGCTGGCGCCAATGCCGCAAAAGGATCTCACCGACCTCTCGGGCAAGGGTTTCCGCCAGCTCCAGATCCCGCGCCGTCATCGCGCGCAGCCTTGCACACGGTCAAGGATATGGCCAACCGTTTGGGCCGCATCGGCCCATGTGGGCAGGTCTTGCCCGGCCCGGCGCGCGGCCTGCGCCATTCTTGCGTGCTGCGCATCATCGTTCAAAAGCGGGCGTAGCGCATGAGCAAAGGCCAGCGCATCCTCGGCCGGCACAAGCGTGCCCGCCTCGGTCGGCACCGTGCCCGGCACCGCACCTGCGGATGTAGCGACAATCGGCAGGCCATGGACCAGTGCCTCGTCAAAAACGATCCCGTAGCCCTCGTAGCGGGTGGCAAGTGCGAAAACCCGCGCCTCGGCGTAAAGCCGAGCCAACCTGTCGGACGAGACCCGTCCCGCCAACTCAACCCGGTCAGCCAGCCCCGCCGCCTCGATCTGCGCGCGCAGCGCGTTGTCATAGCCCGGCTCCCAAGGGGTGCCCACGATCACCGCGCGCCATGCCAGATCCGCACAAGCCGCAAGTGCCGCGATCAGGACATCGTGCCCCTTGCGCGGATGCAAAAGGCCCACCGACAGGATCAGCGGCGCGCCCGGTTCGGGTGCGGTGCCGGTGGGCGCGCGAAAATCGGGTTTGCCGGGGCGCAGCACCGTGATCCGTTCCCCTGCGACACCGAACCCATCGCAAAGAACGTCGCGGATATGGCCGCTTGGCACCAGCACATGCGCGGCGCGGTCCAGATTGGCCCGCTCCGATGCACAAAGCCGGCGCGCCTGTGAAGCAGGCAAGCCGCTTTCATGGCCCAGCGGGTGATGTACCAGC
>NW_005803409.1:0-20474 GCF_000240725.1 Microchloropsis gaditana
ACATGTCTCCGCGCTTCCTCCACGGGAGGCGGGGCATAAAACTGTGCGCCCTTGGAGACATCAAAGACATGGCCGACAATCGCCAAGAGGATAGGGTGGGTGGAGGGCGATGCGGTCATGTAGGCGTCTTTCGCCCGTTGTAAATCCGCCGCCGTGAAAAGCCGGGGGACGGGTGCCAGTGCTTCCTCTTCTGCCTCCACCATGGACAGAATGCTTTGCCGCGAGGGTTCAGGGGAAAGTGTGGAAGCAGCAGCTTTCTTGGCGGCGCTGCGAGATTTCACCAGGTCGGAGGGAGAATAACCTTTTTTGTGCCGGTGCAATTTGCCAAGTTGCCACCCGATCGTGATCATGACCAAAAATGCGGCGACCCCGAACATTGCCCGCCCTAAAATGTCTCGAGAAGAGGGACCTTTCTCTACAAAGGGTCAGAGCGCAGGAGGATTTTTGAAACAAAAAATGAGATCCACGAGGCCTGTCAATTCTTCAGAATGGCACACTAACTGGTGCCCAGACCCTCTCCCCGCATTTTCTTACGTTTCTTTTTCAGTTCCTCGACCAGCTCCTCGGCGGTAGGCAGCACCATGTAGTCCAGACTCCGCTGGCCTGCCGTGCGCTTCCGCATCGTTACCGTGCGTAATGTCCCAAAAGAAGCTGTAAGGGGAATGCAAGTGTGCGTGCGCGGTACACGAGGGAAAATGCGTGAGGACGGGGAGGTGTTGAGAATGCCAGGAAAGCCGGTATCTTCCAAAGATATCGGCCCAATACCGCCTTCGCAACCCCTTGCACCGCGACGGTGCGACGTGCGACTTCCAGTTTCCGGGAGTGTAAAAAGCGTCGCGTAAGCTAAAATGTTGATTAGCTTGAAGTCGCTTTCTGATCGCCCTTTCCCCCAAACCCGACTTGAGCTTTCGCTAGTGCCTGACTGCTGCCCGTCTCCACTGTTCTGTTCCACTGAACGCCATCATCCCGAAGCTGGAGCGTCCTCTCCAAGAGGAAGCACATCCTTGGCGGTGTGAAGAGGCGTGAATGGCAGTTTTACTTTGTGGAATGGACCTCATTGACGTCTTGAAAATTGTGGGATGGTCTCTAATGACCTCACAGCAGCATCTAACGGGTCACGACAGCGCACGTTCAAGTAAAAAAGGAGAACTTGCATGACTCTCAATAAATAAATGTGCGCGGGTTTGATCCATTCCAATGTCACAAACATGCACAGATTTACAGGAAGATCTCCTTTATTTGGCCATGAACGTCACGTTGGACCGGTTTCCTGATTGATGAGGTTCCTGCCTTGTCCCAGCCCCTTGGCAAGTGTTTCTTGGCTTTCACGGTGCTATCCTCATACTATCCAGCCCGCTTTGATTGGCAATAGCATCGACAGTAAAAGATGGACATGGAATCTCAAGGTTTTACAATGGAAGTCATCCCAGCGAACTATATTTCAATACCTGTGGCCGCCTAAATCCGGCCCATCACTTTCTCATCCAGCAGGAAAGACAGATAGCGGCTCCCAAAATGATGTGGGTGGGGACAATGGACAGGACATTTCTAAATCACAAAATCTGTATTCGCATAAAGACCTGTACAACAAGGACACATTGTGGGGCGCGAAGACAGGCGTCGGGAGTCGAATGCCTTTCCCTCCCAAGGCGGAAGACTCCCTGCTTGAACGTTTGGAAAAAGCGCACATGTGCACCGAGCGGCTCCTACAACGGAAGTCCCAACTGCTTCATACAAAATCCACCGTGACATTCCCTTCTTCCAGCTCCCGGGAGGCGCCTTCGAAGCGACTCGGCTCTTGCCCCGTGCTTGAGGACCTACTGGATGAACACTGGACATTCCGCCTCGAACGACGGCCTTCCACTCTACCGGGAGCGGGCATGGGCCTGTTCCTAGTCCAGGGGCGGGTGCACGCGGGGGAAGTTATCACCTGCCACCCTGGGCTTGTCTACCGGATCCCGTACGACCTGGAGGCGTGCATGCCCATGGATGAAGTCAGTTTCTCGCCCTGTCCCCCGCCGTTCCTGGTGAAGAACGATTACCTCCTCCGCTTCTACCACCCTGTCACCAACCAACATTTGCTCCTGGACGGTTGTCCTCAGGGCATCTCGGCGTTGAATTTTATCGCCGCCAATCAACGTCGGGGCCGTCCGTGGGCGAACATGGAGTGGCTGGAAAGTAGCCCATTCGGCTGCCGGCGCCGCGGGCCTGAACGCGAAGAGGGTCTCGTGGAGGGAGGATGGGGGGAGGGAAGGAAAGACAGGGGGAGGCCTGGGGGACCGATGCAGGGAACGTCATGCCTGGGCGAAGGAGGGGAGGAGGTGTTGCTCCCTAGGGAAATGGACTCGAGCAAATACTTCACGGCCAAATTGGGGTTGGGTCATCTAGGTAAGGGAGGGCGGGAGGGAGGGTGAGAGGGAGGGACTAAAAGAGCGGGGAATGAGTGGTCTCACTGTGGCGTGAAATGAAGAGATTATGCCGTTGTATTTGAGGTTGGGTGGTCGTGGTGTAGCAAGCCCGGCAAGGGGAAGAGAGAGTCGAGGAGAGGGGGGCCTGGAGAAATGCCCTCTTCTCCCTCATCCGCTCCATCGTCCTTGCTCTTCCCCCCTTTCCTCGTCACGGGTGCTACTGGGCTGTACCTACCGCTGCACTCGTGTCTCGTCCTTCCTACCTAGCCCATGCACCCCGTGGACGGCATTCTGAGAGGGGGGCGGAAGGGCCCCAGGACGGGCACACCCGCTCGTGGGATGCAGGGCGGTCTTGTCAGCATGACGAGGGCGACGAGGGGGGAGGCCTGAAATGTAGGGGAGGAGAAGTAGGATTTCTTCATTACGGACGCACGGCTATCTCTTCCCTGTAGCTCACTTGAACCTCTGTGAGCGATCTTTCCTTAGTGCGGCATGTATGTCCATTTCCTCATCTGACCCGCCCTGATTCCTCTTTGTCTTGTCTTTTGGCCCACCCAGTCAATGACCCCCATTCCCCCGAGAAATACAACGCAGAATTCCATCTCTGCGAGCTTCCGTCAGACCTGCCACCCCACCTGCTTCGCTTTATTCCCAACCTGCATTTCGCCCAAGGCATTGGAAGTCGACGCTTTTGTGTCCTGGTGACGGCGTCGAAAAATCTGGAGGTGCCCCAGGGTGGCCCCCCCGTCGAAATTTATGTTCCCTATGCAAGTTCATTCACGGAGATCTGCAAGCATGGATTTCCATTGCTTTGAATTTACACATGCGTGGGCGTGAGAAAGAAAGACATGTATGCCCGGAGAGCTATGGGGGTCAAAGGAATGCGGGTCGTCTGGTGGTCAAACATCGGCCGTGGTACTTTTCCCTGGGCGGCAGGAATTTGTCCTATGGCTGGCTGCAGATGATGACATTGCTTATCATGTACGGGAAATTGAAGGCATTTCCTGCCGTAGAGATAATTTCGTTCACGGAACTCAGGCCTTGGGCAGGTCCAGCGTGAGTGAAAATGAGGAGAAATTTGTTGCACGGACTAGGGATCTGCGACACGACACATCGCCGCGTGGTTTGATATGGAAAAGTGAACAGCCAATGGATGGAACGAAGGCTTTCCTACTGCAACACTGAGCATATGCGTTTCTTTCGTGGCATCTGAGCTGCCATTCATGTCTGTAGCCTTCGCCTTTTCCTACTCGAGACGGAAGTCTGCTCATACTCATAAGCTTATAATTGTGTGTTGGACGCCTCATTATATACAGAAACCGCACAAAAATGCAAAGCACACGACCTGCGCAATCTCAAGCATGAACCTTCTTTCCTCGCACATTTAGTTTCTTGTGTTCGACATGTGGTCCCCTCGGCCAGTTACCCGCAGTCAACGCCTTCGCACCCCACCCTGGTAAGGAACCTGGATCCCGAAACCTTCTCCGCCCCGGGCAAGGGGGAGGACGTGGCGGAGGAAGGAGAAGAGAAGGAGAAGAACTTGATCGCCGCATCCAATGAAAAAAGGGAGGAGGATGCAACTGAGGCTGGGGCCCCGGATTTGCCAATGGCTTCCGCTTCGTGAGCAACAGAGATACGGGCGGGCACGCCAGCCGGGGGGGAAGGAAAGGACTTTGCTTCCGACTTTCCCGGCAACAAGAGAGGAGGAGGCGATGGTCGCGATGCACCAGCCGCAGGTAGGACTGGGGTTACACCTTTGTGTCCCTCGAACCTCCCTGACGCCATCTGGGGGGATGCTGTCACGCAAGCATGACTCGTGCCCTGTGATTCCGTCGACTCAAGAAGCTTTTGTACTCCGTCCCACGTCTGCAACCTCCTGCTGACAATGTACCTTTGCAAAAGGGAAGTGTTGGTCTTCGCAGTGTCCAGTTGTGCCTTTGTTTGCAAAAGCTCGGCTTGAACGCGTCGCAAGGCGGGAGGATATTTGGCAGTAGCCGTGGAGGACGAGGAGAGGGGGGAAGGCGCAGGGGGAGCACAGGGCGCGGCAGCCTCGGTCTCAGAGCTATCCATGGCTCTACTTCGGTCATCGGAAGAATGATGCCTACCCTTACTCTCGAGACTGGCTGGATCCAAGTCTTCCGGGGCTGAGAGAGGTCCCTCCATCCCACCTCGCAAAGCCCCTGCTGCTGTCGTAGCGAGCTGTTGCTCTGCCCGGGCCAATCGATCTTCCAATTCCGACATTTCCTGGACCAAATGTCCTTGCCGATCTTCGGCTTCGTCCGCCCGCTGTTGGGTTTTTTGGAGTTGATACCGCAAACTTTCCACGAGCCCGAGTAGCTTACTGGTGGCGGCCGGGCTGGTCGCTCCCTTCGGTAAGGAGACAACGCATTCGGCAGTTGCTGCGGCAGCTGCGGCCACCGCTGCTTCTTCCTGCTGCTTCGCAACCCTGAGGGCTCCTTCCGTGAGCTGCACCGTCACCTCTAGCTCCTGGATGGTCAAGTTGTCGCGTGAAGCTCGCTCCTGAGCCTCTGCCCGCAGGGATGCCAGCGTAGCCTGGGTCTGTGCTAATTCTGCCTTCAAGCTCCTAACTTCATCCGCGTGCATCTTTTCTTTTTGTGCACCTTCTTCCTGAATGGCTTGAAAGGCTTCGTTGCTGATTTTCAACTCCGCTCCAGCGAAGTCCTTAAGAAAGGTTAAATCGTACAACAAAGATTGGATAGTACCCTTGAGAACCTGCTTTTCCGGGGTGCAAATGGAAAGACCGCCCCCAATTTGCGTCCCCCGTTCGATCACACTTTCTTCAGCGCCAGGAGGAGTGTAGTCGATTGACGGGTCATCTGTGCCCGTGGTCTTTAAATCAGCTTTTTGAGCCCCAAAGGAGGAGGGCTGGACATCTCTCATCGCTGCTCCTTCCAAAGCTTCATCGACGGGGCGAACGGCATCCTGATATTCCTCAGGATCAATGGCCTGCCCTTCATCCACCATTTCCTCGTTAACACTTACACATGTCTCCGTTGCTTCCTTCACATTTGCGGCTTGCATACCCCGCAGGATGTCATCTTTGGCGGCTAGAGCACGCTCTAGCTCGACCATTCGTGCATACACGTCAAATGATGAGCCTTTCGATTGAGACATTGACCCGAAAATCGGTTCATTGGCCGTCTGTGAAGTAGTAGCAGCCACACTAGCCTCCACGGCAGCGTCGTAGCGTGCTTGGAGCTCAACAAGCGATTCCATTAATTCATCGCAACGTTTTTTGGATCGTTCATACGCTGCGGCAGCATCAGCACCCGAACGACGCAGAGATATAGCCTCGTTACGAAGTGCTTTCATTTCTTCTTCACGATGATCCATGGCTGCGCGGTAATCCTCGCCTGTGTGCTTGTATCTGAGTGGAATGTGGATGGACTGACTTAAGGAAGGGGTCGTATCGTATCAGATCCACTTGCCTGCGCGCACTCGAAGTGAACGAGTTTTGCAAAGCATGGATGTTCAAAAGTTAAAGGCATAAAATGTGTGGCACCTTAGTCCTGCCCCCATCTGCGCCGTAGTCAAATGACACGCTGCGCAGGCAGAGGCCTAGTGCGACCAGGCGGGTCGTAACGGATGACGTTGAAGTTTTGGCTTCAAATCTTCAAATTGCACGCATTATGGAAAGTGTCTTGCCCAGAAGTCAATTTAACGGGCCTGGGGGTGGCTTATTTTCCCAAATACAAAATGTTAAAATATTCCTTCAGGATGAAGCGGTTGGATAAGGAAATGGGGGGATCGTTGTGTGGCTGATCGCAAATGGTGCACGATGAGCCTGTGCCTGAAGGGGTAAGTTGGTAAAAAGGGACCATCGTATTAAGTTTTGACGCCTAAGACGCGAAAAGCGTAACCTCGCCCGTTAGACATAGTCGCTTGTCAAAGAAAGAACCGGAAAGTGGTGGCTTTCCGATCGTTCAGATTTAATTCATGCTTTTGAGAAGACATATTTACTCCTTCATTTACAAATTCATTTGGCATCGCTTCCGACTCCTTCCCTAAGATTAATTGACAATTCATTTCCCGAGAAGGGGCGATGTCGTACTTTCAAATCCACGCTTAAGAAACCTTTAAATTCTCCACCGGCCGACAAGGCAAACCGGTAGCGATGATTACGTTTGCTATGAACACTCGAATGACACTTCCCGGCACCCACGTCGAATATTTCTGTTGGATGCGGAAATGGCCCTTCATTCTCGGCACTCTGGGGCATCGCATGCCGCTCCTCATGGCTGAATGCGCCTGCAACGTGAGGTAAGGCTATTCTAATCGGGATAATTGCCTCTCCTAGGTCGTGATTTCGCGAGTCACTGATTTTCAGAAGCATGTGCTCTGAAAAACGCAGCGATGCCACCACTTGAAACCTGACAGGAAAGTCTTTCCAAGGCACAGTTCGTAACGAACTTGCAAAGGCATCCTCCCGCCTTCTTTCCTGAGAGCCGCTACTAGGTGAGGATGCCCGGTGCGGTCCCTCCACTCCTCCGGGTGGCTGCTGCTCGTGTCCTTGAGTCCCTCCCAGCTTTAGCATCGACGCCCCCTTATTTTCTCGATTTCCTGGTTCATTTACTTCCAAACCCAGGCCAGGGAGGGCAGCGCCCAACTGCGAAGCTTTCCGTTCGAAGGCAAAAGGGTCCTCGGACACGATTGGAAAGAGAATTTGCACCCGGCTGGGTTTGGTCACGCCCATCTCTGGCAGCACCATTATTGATCCCCGTCGCCTTAATCCCTCCGGTCTCCTTTTCCCACCGGTGCCACCAAAAAATGCCTTGTGCTCCACTTTCTTCCGCTGAGGTGTGGGACTATTCAAGCGCAGGCTCGGTCGACTCATGCTGATGGTAAATACGGCCAGATCTTTCCACACGCCTTGAGAGCTAGTCCGATTACTCAACGGTTTGGGCACCGGGCCCATGTTGCCCTCCTGAGGTTCTACATTTGACGACGGGGGCAGGGCGTGTGAAATGGAGGACAAGCGAGGACCTTCAGGGGCCACGGCCGAGCTCGATACCGACGCCAGAGTTTGGAAGCCACGCACCCGTTCGTCGGCGCGCAGCTCGAACGCGGCGGCGACAGGTCGATGGTCGGAGAAGCCCACCAAATCCGCGGAGTCGTACAAGAGCCACCGGAATTGGGAGGCTTTGGCAGGCATCGAATGGGTCAAAATGCGGTCTGTGTAGCTGGGGGTGCGGGCAGACATGCCTGCAGGGCCCGAGGCTTCCTTTGTGCCTTCCGAGTCGTGCTCCGCCAGCCTACTGGGAGAGTCTGGACACGGTCCCTCGTTCTCCGAGCCATTGGGTACGACGCTCTTCCATGACCCCTCCCGGTCCATCGTGCCGTCCTCACTTACCCCCTCTTCCTCCCCTCCCGGCCTTTTTCCTTGCTCCCTGCTTCTCAAACCTCCGCCCAAGGAAAGGGATCGCACCAGGGACTTGGCGAAGGAGGAGGAAAAGCCAGGTTTCTCCAACACCGTCAGGCTGTAGGCGTTGCTCAACGTCTCCACCGACGTGAAATCCCCGGCTAGGGACACAGGAACGGCTTTCAATTGGCTCCCCGCCTCCAAATCGACGGACGCGACGGCAGGCGGATCATTGCCTTCCGGAGCATTTACCCCGCTCCCCTCCCTTGGCACTTTCCCTCCACCTGTCTGCGACCCTAGCCGCCTGACGCCTGCCACGGGCAATACACGATTCCATCTGTACGAAGGGGGGAACGAGATCCGGCCTTCTTCGAAGGCATAAAAAGCTTTCTGTTGCCGGACTGTGACGCTCAGTTCATCCGTGCGCTCCACCCAATCGAAGGGATGGCGGCAGTGGTGTCTTCCCTCGAAATAGTCGACCGGACTGGAAAGCGAGGGACGTATTCCCAAAGGGTACGGACGCAGCATGGACAGAATCGACGACTCGTTGGAGGGCAAGGCTGGAGTGGACGAGGAGGACCGGCTCGAGAAACCACTTTTCTGGGGCCCTGGCAACCCGGAGATGTTTAGACTGGTGCCGGAGACATTTTGTTCCCCGCCCTCGGTTTTGGGGTTGTCGGTGCTACTATTGCTGCTGAGGGCGCTGATATCAAACATCCTTTGTCCCAACGCCGGTAGGCTCACGGGAGTAGACAGATAGGGCCTTTTGGTCCCCTCCTTCGCCTGCTGCTGCCATCGATCCTGTTCTATCTCCGGATCTCCGTCTTCCTCCTCTCTGTCCATCTGCTCCATACTCTCCTCTTTGATGTAGGTACCTACAAGGCTCGTGTTACGTCGGCCCAGACTTAGGGGGGTGAGCCTGGAAGAAGGGCTGGCCTTCCCCGCGCTTCCGTATTCTGACACGGCCCTCTGAAACCTATTCGTCTCCATACAGTAGGAGCCCGGTTTCCCCACGAGCACCCGCCTCGCTTCTGGCAACGCGAAAAATTTGTCGTAGCTGGAACGCCAGCTCTTCCGGGGAGTGGGACTAGGACTGTCTCCTCCTCCCGTTTCCCCTCGGGCCCCCGAGGCTCGCGCCTGGGCTGCTTCCACCGAGTCCTGACATTCCCGCGCAGAATGCGCCACCATCTCCAAGATTTCTTCAGGATGGCCCCTGTTCCGGTAGTTGAGGTCCCCCAACACCACGGTGAAATGATGCTGGGTGTGAATGCTGAAATCGTCCGAATCCCAGAGCAAGGACATGTCCGACAGGGTCCGCCGGGCGTCTTGGTTCCGTTTCCCCAGCCGGTTTCTCCCCTTCTTGTCCGAGGCAAAATGGGCCGTGATCAAGGCCAAGGAGGTGTCGTGCACACGCATGCTCAGACCCACAAAGCCTTTGTTCGGTGCCCGCCCCATAGGACCGAACGAGACGCCCGACGCGACCCTATCCACGGCGCCTTCCTGTACATACACGGCCCCAGTGGCCACATCCTGCGTGCGGGCAAAAATAGTCAAGGCAATAAAACCGTGCAGAATCCTATCGTCTCCAATCTCCTTGCCCACCATCACGTAGGCCTCCGGTCCCCCCAAGTGCTTGTGCACTGCCCGGCGGAATTCCCGGATGATGCAGCATTCCTGAACCCCAATCACGTACAGGTCGTAGTCCAGAGGAATCCAGGTGGGAAGGACCGCTGCCAGTCCGTCGTTGTCGATCGCATCTTTCAATGTGATTCCTCCCATGTTGTACGTGGACACGAACATCAAAACACTCGCCGTCGCGTGCTCCTGCCCCTCCATCGCCCTCCCGTAAGTACGGCCCAACCCCTCCCCACTTCGAGCTACCTCCATGTCCGAGGAAACCCCTTCCTTTCCCATTGATTCCACGGACAGGGGGCCTTCGCCTGTGTGCCCCGGCCCCATCCGAAAATCCGGGTATCCAGCCATCATCCCACCTTCCACCGCAGCGGCGGCGGCAGCAGCGGCAGCCGCCGCCATGTGCTGTGCGTCTCGGACCCCTGATCCTGTGCAAATGCGCCAGCAAGACAAAATCCGCAGCCACCACCGCTTAAACAGGTCGTGCATGATGACGGCGTCGATAAAGCCGACGAGCCGCATCAAAATGGTTCGCACCCACATGGCCCACTCCGGGATCAGGTGGCCCGTCTTGAAAAAGGTCGCCCAGAGGGTGGCATTGACCCCCACAATCCAGATCCACATGATCGACACAACGATGGAGACGCGGAGCAGACGGGCGATGATGATCCGGTTCCGTTGGGTCTGTTGCACGCTGTGCCCAACCCCACCGGCCCCGCCAGGCCCCATGGAAGGCTGAAACGCCCCTCGTGGGAGGTGTGAACGCGACCGGAGGCTCTGCAGGGGGCCTGCTGCCTGCTCCTGGTCCGAAGCATGGCCCGACAAGGTTGTCCCGGCACCGTCGACGGGGGCGGGCACCAGGCTGGCGCTCGCGGCTGGCACGGGCAAGGCGTGTTTGTTGTACTCCGCTAAGGCACGAGCCGAGCCCAGATTCCAGCGGAAAATGCACAAAATGGGCAGGGGGACGGCCAAGAAATCGTAGAGAATGTTGCCCAGCCGCAACCCCAGGAAATCTTTCCGCAAGGTTTGCCAAAGCACCATGCGAGTGGTGGTGACGACCATGGCGGCCACGATCAGATAGGGGAGCCGGCGGACCTTCAAGCGATTGGCACTGTACTTGCGGACAATCCAGCAGTATATGGCATAGGCGGTTACAGCGTGCCACCAGACGCTCAATAGACCCAGACCCTCCTTGACGCTTTTGTAGATGAGGGTTCGCTCCGTTTGCAGGGCCGACAGGGGTTTATACATCAGGACATACCCAAGAGGGATGTTGACGCAGTCTCCTACGAAAAAAAAGTCGACGACGTGGAAAAAAAAATCCACAATACCTTGAATCCCCACCAGGGTTTCCAGCAATTTCGCGATGGCGGTGGTGCTTTTGTGGTGCTTGTGCCGCCACCAGAGACGACCCAATTCGGCGCCGACCGTGACAGTGGACAAGGCGGTAAGACAGAGAAGAAAGAGGGCTTCGGCCAGGGATAATTTAGGGATAAAGTACTCGGAGTTCCCCAGGCAGTAGGCATCGCGCGCGGCTCTGCTTGATGTCGCCATGGTCGTCGCGCGCGGACCCTCCCCCCCAAGAACACGACGAGGTTGCCTAGAAGAGCTCGGGGATGGCAGCAGGGCAACAGCCGAGCTGCTTTAGCTTGCCTTCACCTTCCTAGAAACATGTTGGACCGCTGTTATGGTCGAAAAGTGTTCAGAATAAGAAGAGTTAGCTAGATCCGATGTTGTTGAGGGGCCCGTCCAAGCATGGATACACGATTCGACGACCCTCAGTGGGAATATTATACCGGTTTGGACATATTTTCGGTAAAAGAATGCTAATTCTCGTTATCTGCATCGTCTGAGCCCCTGATTATGCTTGGGTTTCCACGAAAACCTGTCGCATCCGAAACGCGAAGACCAAGGCAGCCTTGCAGACGGGAAGCTCCCTCCAAAAAAGACATGGAGGGAAGAAAAAATGGATTCGACGGCACACAGTGATCACGATAGAACATGAATCCGCAAACGAATGGAGGTTAAATGTGCACAGACATTCCCCCTCCTATGCACGCGGCACACTCGAGGTCATGCCCATGACGATTGGATATATCACACACTAGGTCCACTAGCGCGCGTTCATCCTACCGCGAGGCCGGTTTGGCATGAACGAGGGCATTTAAAAAAGGAGAAGTTGGGATATTATTCCCGAGGGGGGGAACGGGCGAGAGGCAGCGAGGGCAGCCACCAACCCCCCCCCGCGCTTTAAAAAAAAGCAAAAACCGTTCCTTTTGGCCGACGGACGGGTCAATGGCCGAGATCGTGTGATGTCCTTGCTTCTTGGGCCTGACTTGCAACCCTGGTTTGGTGTATGCGTCCTGTTCGTGTCTTGTGGTTGGGGTCACGCGGGCCCACTGCTTTTTCCGGCTGGCAATCGGGGAATCAACACATGGCTTATTGCCAGCTGTAAGTGGATTCCCCTTTTTCCCCAGACGACAACCGCACGTGTCCATCTCCTGTTTCTCTCCATGAATGTCGCCCGGAAGTCGTGTCTTTTTGCTTATCTGATCTTCCCACGGGGCTATGGCCTTGGAAAGACATGGATAACGACGCCGGGATTTTATTAGGGGCCCACCCTCGATTGCTCCACCAGAACATCTGATGTCAGAGAGCACATAAAACCCTGAATTACCCGACCGCGGAGATGGGTTCAGGCCAGCACCCTCACACTGCACCTCTAAATTTCTAAGACATTATGACTGACTCACGTTTGCTCCTTTTTTGCTCATAGACGCCTTTTTTGAACGTTGGGTGGTGCCCTGTGGCCTGTTGTTCTGCCGAGTGGCAGACTGACATGATGGAAGTTGAGGAGGAAGTGGCATCGCCCTCGCTGCCCCCTGCCTCCCAACCCATGCTACCGAGTGCACACATACAGGAACACAACCATCCGGGGCGTAATGCAAAGATTGGTCCGGTCAACTTCCTACAGGGACAACCATCCACAGGGCAGGGGCAGCGGGAAGGGAGACCTGCGGGGTCCGAAGCAATCGGTGAAATCCACAGCTGCAAAATGGAAAAAAGACGTCGACAGGGCGATGGTGACCGAGAATGCAGTTATCGCACCTTTTACGAATTGTTGGAAGAGAAGGAAGCACTTGGGGAGTTGCTGATGCAAAGGACGCTTAAAAACGGTGGGAATCCCCCGGACATCGTTCGTGAGATTCAGCTATCCCTCTTAGGGAGGCTGCGGCCTTTCGCCTCTCCTTTGGGAGGGCGTCGGCCCATCGTGTACGCGGATTGGACCGCGTCGGGCCGCTCTTTGCGGTTTATTGAAGACTTTATGTGCGAGGAGGTAAGGCTCGGGGGGAAGGAGAAACAGGGGAAGCGAACATTTAAGGAAGTGGGAAGAATTTTAGTCGAGAGCATGCGACTACCGCATGTTCGGATGAATTCAGGAGTATATTCCACTTTATGGCGTCCCTACTGGTCACAATGTCCCATAACCGCGTCCATCGCACTTCGTTGTCATTCCTAGGTAATGCCCTTTTATGGTAACACCCACACCACCACGAGCGTCACGGGCCTGCAAACGACCTTGTACCGGCAAGAAGCTCGACATTTGATCGCTGCCGCCATCAATGCGCACATTGACGGGGAAGGGGGGGCGAACGAGCAGGCGGAGGATGTCCTCTTCTTTTGTGGAAGCGGGTCTACGGGTGCGGTCATGAAACTGATCCACGTCCTGAGGCTCAACAATTGGCGGCAGCTGCAACAGCAGCATCGACAACAGCAAGAAAAAAAACAACACCAAAAAAAAGCGCAACAACAACCACAAAAAGAACGAGAGCCACCGCATCAACTTCACCTACCCTCCCCACGTCCATCACCGCGGACATCGCAGCCAATACTGGAAGAACGTGGGGGCCCAGAGCCTGCCCAGTACGAAGAAGGAAAGCGAATGGTGGAAAAGAAAGTGAATGGTAGCAGCAGACCTCACCATCCAGCGCAGCCATCCCGCCCACAGGAGCCCCACCAGCGAATGCCCGGCTGCGGGGATAGTGGCCGGCCCGTTATTTTTTCGTGTCCCTTTGGGCACCACTCCAACATGTTGCCATGGCGGGAAACAGGCTGCAAGATCGTCAACGTGAAGGCGGATGGACGCCGGGGATTGGACATGCGGCATTTGGAGCTGATGCTACGGTAGGGCGGGAGGAAGAGCCGTGGAGGGTCCGGAGGGAGAGGCGATCGAACGCGGGGATGGGGGTGGGATTTAGGGTTTTACAAGGCTGGCGGGGAGGGAAAAGAGGCGCTGTGTAGTGCTCAGTCACGTGTCTTTTTCTCAATCTCTCCCCATGCCTTTCCTTCGTAACCTTGTTTTCCATCCCATGGTAGGAAGTACCAACACCGGTTTTTGAAGATCGGGGCTTTCACGGCCGCCAGCAATATCACGGGGATCTGCTTGGATGTACCGGCCATTACGGCCCTGCTGCACAGGTATGGAGCCCTGGCCTTTTGGGACTACGCCACGGCAGCCCCTTATTTGAAAATGGACATGAACGCTTCTAGCTGGGACGGCGGGGCAATGCTGGGGAGCCAGGGGGCTGCCAGGTCGGAGGGGGAGGAAATCGGCCCAACCGGGTCGCCGCAAGGCCCACGGCCATCGTTACCCCCGAACGCGCGGCCAAACTACAAAATCGACGCCTTGTACCTGTCGGGCCACAAACTGGTAGGGGGCCCCGGGACTCCAGGTGTCCTTGTCGTCAAGAAATTTCTGGTCCAGAACGACGTGCCCGAGCGGCCGGGAGGTGGCACAGTCTTTTTTGTCAAGGACCATTCGCACCGGTACTTGTCCAACCAGGTCGAACGGGAAGAAGGAGGGACACCGGATATTCTGGGATCGATCCGTCTGGGCCTCTGTTTCGGTTTGAAGGAGCGGGTGGGTGCCACGTATGCCACGGAAAGAGGCGCGCTCTTTGCGAAGAAGACCTTGGAATCCTTTTGTTCCAACCGAAACATTGTCGTATTGGGAGACTTTCAATCCCCGCGCCTGCCCATCTTCTCCTTTTTGATCCGACACGGACCTTCCTTCCTGCATTACAACTTCGTCTGCGCCCTGCTTAACGACCTCTTCGGTATCCAGGTAATCACCACCACTCGTTTTCCTCTCTTTCTTGCTTCTTCTCATCCCTCTTCATTGCCACATGAACGTCGGGAATGTCTTCCTTTTCCCCGTCTCATACTGGGTGTGAACTTTGGCACGTTCATATCCATCCAAGGTATTGTTCTTCGCCTCAAACTTTCTCCCTCCTTTCCATCCGCCCCTTGATTTCTTTGGTTTGCCTACAGAGCCGCGGCGGCTGCCAATGTGCCGGTCCATACGGGCAACGTCTGTTGGGCCTCTCCCCCGACGCAAGCGACGCGTACGAACATGCGTTGCTCGAGCATTTGGAGGTCCTTCGGCCTGGTTTCTCCCGCCTATCCTTGACCTACTACCATTCCGACCCGGAGGTTGACTACATCATCAGCGCGGTGCACTTTGTGGCCGACCACGGGTCCAAATTCTTGCCCTTTTACCGGTGCAATGAACGCACTGGGGAATGGCGTTACCACACTCAGTTCGGGTCTGCACCGGGGAGACGATGGCTGGCAAGTTGTACGTATGGCATGGGGAGGGCAAGGAAAGGGGGCCACGTAGGACTGGCACATACGAGCGGCGGGGAACAAGAACACAAGGAGCAGAAGGAGAAGGAGGGGAAAGAGAGAGTCCCGAATGTCGATGGTGACGATAAGGAAGGAATGGACGTGATGGAGGATTGGGAGGAAAAAACAAGATGCAGCCGGAAGACCCAGGAAAAAGTGAGCGCAGCTGTCGCAGAATGGGGCTGTGAAAGCGAAGTGGAGCTCTTCGGGATGTTGATGGAGGAAGCGGAGGCATTAACGGAAGCCTTGCCTGACCCCCCGGCGCCTAGCTTCCCTTCAGCACTGAGACCGGAGCACGAGCACTTGCGATTTTTCGTATGGCCGTGGGAAGTGGGAATGGAAGGGGTGGGGTCAAAAGGAAGCGGCGACAGGGCTAAGGAAGAAGCATCAAAAAGTGCCGTGGAGGAGGGAGAGCAGGGGCGGACGCTACAAAAGGAAGAGGAAAGGAAGACAAGAACCATCGAGAAAGGGGGAGCCAGTCAGGAAAATGATGCCCTACGCCTTCCCACGCTGTCTTTCGGCCCCATCACCAGCGACCCTTGCGTGCCTATTCCACCTTCCCGTCCGCCCGGTCCTGCCCCGACATACGGGCCGGGGTATTTCCGACCGTTGCAGGTGACGGGGGTCCGGGAGAGTCCCCGCTATCAATACCGCGAACTCCTTTTCGAAAACCTGACGGAGCATACCCGGAGCAGCAGCCGAAGCAGTCTTAGCTTGTCGGGGTCGGGAAGTAGCTTGGCAAGCTGGAACAGTACAGCCGCCGGCAGTATCGCGTCCTCCCCCGGCATTTGCCCCTCACCTTCCCCGTCTTGGCGCATGCGAGCTTTGAGCTTGGGCAATGACAGCCCTTCGCTATCGGAATGGAAATCTCAATCTCAACTCCTGGTCGAGCGCACGTTCCTTCCTTCGTTCTCTTATACCTCCTCCGTGTCCCCCAACCACCCGCAAGTCCAATACCGGACGGGTCCCGGGGGGGAAGGCCGCCGCGCCGGTTCTCGAGACTCGACGCCGTCGCGGAAACGCAGCCACGGTGGGAACGAAAAGGGGCCATCGGCCGGCGAAGACAGAGGCCGGTGCACACCCACCTCTCCCTCCCTCCTGACCCGACGTCCATCCCACGGCCAACTTTCGATGCTGGCGGAGAATTTGAAACGGATTGCCACCGGGGGGCATCACCTGCCGCAGCAACCGCCTCGGTCCGTGCTCCACCCGGACAAAGGGCAGCAGAAGCAGCATTTGAATTCCCCCTACCATCAATCCGCGCCAGTTGCGCCCCCGTGTACGACAGCCTCCGACGCCACCTGTCAAGGGGAGCAACCCGGCGCGGTTCCTCAGGACCTGGTCCGCGGCCACGACTGGAGCAAGAGCGACCATGGCGGAAGCAGTCAGGACGGCCAAAGGGGGGGAGCTACAACGACACACATGGCATCAAATGACGGGGCCTCGACCCCGATCCCCTTCCAATGCCGGCAGCGCACGCCCTCCATGCGCCCAACCGTGCCTTCTTCCTGTCCTCAAATGCACCATCTTAGACACCAGCACCCGCATGCACAACAGCCACACGCGCAAAAACAACAATCCGAGCAACCACAGCATCAACAACAGCCGCATCAACAACAGCAACAGCAACAGCAACAGCAGGGAAATCCTCCAAACCCATCAATTCATAGTGCTGTGAAGGGATCAGGGAGTTCTTCGGCCCCACTTCCCGGCCATCCACGTGTGTTTTGCCCCGTTGGTGCCGCCTCCGCCTTCTCCGCGTGCGCCCCCTCCGGTAGCTTAATGTCCTCCTCCTCCACCACCACTGCGACCTCTACTTCCTCCTCTCTCCTCTCCTCCCCTCCTCCTCCACCACCGCCTCCCCCCCATCGTACGGAGAAGCTGACATTCTACACCCATGCCGGAGGCGTGCTTGGCCCTCAGGCTATTCAACTCGTGCAGTCTTCCTTCGAGGTTATTAAACCCGCTGGTGACGCATTTTGTACCTGTTTCTACGACCGTCTTTTCTCGCAGCACCCGGAATTGGAAACTCACTTTCGGTATACGGATATGAAGCATCAGCATGCCTCCCTGTTGTCCGCCTTAGTCCTGGTGATCCAAGAGCTGCTCGATCCCAGCTCTCTTCGCTCCCGCCTCCTGCAACTTGGCAAGCGACACTTCTACTACGGGGCCTCTCCAGCCCACTACGGGCATGTGGGCGCCGCCATGCTCTGGGCTCTTAGTACGCATTTGGGTGAGCGCATGACACAGGAGATCCATGACGCGTGGTCCGACACAATTACCTTCATTGCCACGGTGATGATCGAAGGCGGGAAGTTGGAGGAGGAAGCGGTAAATTTGGCCCAGGAGGAAAGCGAAAGAGAAATTCGACGTTTGAAGGAAGAAGCAGAAATGGCACAAACCATGGTAAAAGAGAGCCATGCCACCACCTAATGCGCGGGATCGTGTGGGATGAGTAAGGGAAGCTTTGAAAGAGTCAACGTTCTTGGGGGGGATGTTGATGGGTTACGGGAAGGGTTATTTATGCTAAAGTCAGTGCGTATTGCCCCGTGTAAAAGATGTATACTTTTACGTCAAAATCTGTACAGCGACGTGTACCTTCACTTGCGAAGCAACCAGTATGGTTACACGCAGGGAATTGGGAAAGGGGATAGGAGAAAGAAAGAAAGGGGGTGAATGTGCCAGGAACACGATGAGTGAAAAATGGCGGGTATGAACTTCCTAGTCAAATTCAGGTCCATGCACATATCATCGAAACTGTCCGTAAGTTTTGGGACCTGATACATGTAGAACTAGATTCCTTAGGGTTCTGGCGGTGTGATACTGCCGAAATGATTTTTGTTGGGTATTCAATAGAAACTGTTGTGGACTTAAGTATGCAAAATACCACTATAAAACAAAAACCTATTTGAGCGAAGGACACGAAGAGCAGCAGCAGAAAATGTGGAGGTGCCTTTTGTTGGTTGAGAGGTTTGGCGTTTGGATCGTAACAGCGCACGAGCTTGTTAGGACGGTGGCTGAGTTCGGCCATCTATTCATCTGATGGCACCTCTGGAAATTTCCGTCTTACTCCGCTTGTGCACAATCACTAGTAGGTTGTAACGAAATGGCTTGCCCGAGTATCTGGCGGTCATCGGAGATTCCGCTTTACCGGCTTTCTTTTGGGGCTGAAGGATCGATCATTCGCAGCGTTGTAAAAAAATGACCTGGGATGGGAGAGGCCAATGTAATCCAGTTCAACAGCAATCTCTGGTCGAGACCACCTTAGCTCGTCCTAGTGCTTTTCCTATGGTCGACGGGGTATTTGGTCTTGTGTGAGTGCCTCCAACACAAGGAAGGCATGCACGCTAAAAGAAAGCTGCATGCATGCATTTAAAATAGCTATTTGGTAGCCTAAGAGTCAGGTCCAAGCACGTAAACCATTGCTGCAACATTGTCATCGTGGCTTATATGGTGCACGCCATCAAGATACTCGCGGATGCCGAATGACAGGTAGCATTTAAATCGCAAGGACTCGTCTGCTGCCTTTACGCAAAGGCAGTGAGGTCAAGCAATCATCGATCGGGACATGAGCGCTACAATTCCATCCGTCCGTCGAGTAGCCGACGTGGTCGCTCCAGCCCTCTTCTCAAAACTGGCGGTTCGACACTCTCAGGAAAGTGTCGATGCCGTGAAAGAAAGTATGACATCGTGTACGTTAGTAACAATGTCTGCCAGGCCATTTCCCCTTGTTTGCCGCATAGTTTTCATACTTTCTTTAAAAGTTTAATGTGGACACACTACCAGTACAATATACACCGGCACAGTTTGCCTTCGCGCCATTTATTTACGCCTTACCTTCTCAGGCGTCTCCCTTGCGCAGCCCTTTCCCGATCAGCAGCACCTGCAGGAGGGTGTACGTAACATACAATATGATCAAGGGCCACGCCAACCCCTTGCCCACTCGGAAACCACTGCAATACCCCACTACCAAATTAGTGCCCAGAGCCAGGTATAAGAAGGACAAGGAGATGTAGGCGCTGTCGTCAAAATTCAGACTAAAGGGACCGGTCCGGAAAACTTTCCACAGGAAGGAGCAGCCCAATCCCATCAACAGATTAAACGTAGGCCCTGCGAAGCAACCCGCAATGGCCATGTCCCCCAGCCCGGCCCGTGCCACTGCCATGTTCGCGATTAAATCTCCGGCACTGTTGCCCCATGCCAGGAGTGTTAAACCCAGGAGGGAAGGAGGGAGGGAGAGGAGTGTTCCCAAGGCCGTCACGACCGCCACCAGCTCCGCCGCGATCGCGTAGATCCAGGCGGAGCACATGACGAAACCCGTCACGGCCAAGGCGAGTACGTAAGGGTGAGCCGTGGGCGGGCGGGACACGTGCGTGGTCTGCCGGATAAAAATAGCCCCTGCCACCCCTACCGCCAGCACTATCAGCGGCACGGGAAAGGCACCTTGACCGACCGTGGCCGTCAAATTCCCACTGGCCTGGAGAAGGAACAAAGGGGCAAACACGGCACACAAAGAGGCGTACCGTCGTGACCAGGCTTCTTCTTCCACCAGGGGGATCGTCAAGTTCCGGGCGAGCAAAAATGGAAAATGCAGGAGGGTGAAGACTTTCTTGGGGAGGGACTGAACCAGGAATTGCGAGGCATGAACTTCCCGGAGCAGAGCCCTACGGAGGCGCCACTGGTGCCAGTACATATTGTCCCAGACCGAATTGTGCCGCCGATGACGATGGACGGGGACGGAGGGGGAGCAAGGAGGGCGGAAGACGCGTACTTTCTGCCCGGTGGAGGGGGACGTGGAGGCGAGAGGGAGAGAGTTTTCGTTAAGGGAAGAGGCAGAGACCCGGTAGGCTTCCTCCTTTCCCAGGGCCGTGGAGAAGGGAGTGAAGGAACGTTTGGTGCTGCTGACACCGGCTGTCTGGCCGCTGCTCCTGCTGTGCGGGCTGTGGCGACTGGAGGGGGATGGGGTCGTCTGCGATGTGAGAGGCTGTCGGGAGCGGCCTTCCTCCGAGGTAGGGGCGGAGGGAGGGGAGGACGCGAGCAGGTCTTTACCATCCAAACATGCCCTCGCCTCCGAGCCTCCCTCGTCGATGAAGTACTCGCTGATCAAACTGTGGGTGAAAGGATGTCTCCCCGCCTCCAGGTTTTGGTTCCGCCGTCGTTTTCGTTCGGAACGCTCTTCCTGCCCTTCCTCCATCCGGGGTGCCTCTCCTTCCTCCTCCTCTCCTTCGCTCTCGCTCTCGCTCGACACCTCGTCTTCGTCCAACAGGAGGAAATCGTGCGTCAATTTGTGCACGCTGGCCGTTTCGGTCGCCCGATGGAACTCCGAAATGTCCGAGGGGGTGAACCAAAAGGCCGAGGTAACCCCGGAG
>NW_005803408.1:0-14552 GCF_000240725.1 Microchloropsis gaditana
CTGCGACGCAGCAAAAGCACTGGCGGGTCACGGTATTCCAGCTGAAGAAGAAAGGCGTCGCTTGTCCCGCATTGAGAGAGCAATATCCATAACAAGCATCGGGGGTATCGATGGATTGGAGTTGTCGGTCTTGAGGATGGCTTGAAGCTGCCTTGTCCTGATGCATGGCGATAAGAGAAGGCACCGAGAGACGACGGTCTTGGAAGGGGGCTAATCGCCCTCCTTGAGAGAATCGCTGTCCCGCACCAAACAGCATGAATGGCTGCGCGGGATTGCTTGTGGGAGTTGGCGTCGGCGCGCAAGTTGCAATTTTTTTAGAGTTCGAGTAACGTACGTTTACTGTTGCGGACTTGGCCAGTGGTGTGATGCATGAGGCTCCTGTGCCATTTACTGTATAGGCAAAAGCATTCAACCGTAATGACTCAGGGGCGCAGTCATCAGCCTTCACCTTGACGCGGAAGCGGCGTTTCCCGCCCTTACTTTTGGCGAATGCAATGTTGAGCCAGTAGATCACAGTCGTTCCATCCGCATTTCTAACGATTTCTGGAGAGGTAAAGGGTTTCGGGGATGGGCGCATCGCTACTCGCTCCACGGATAAGCCGTTTGGGAGATTAACTTGGAACTCCAAGTTGTCGACGGGGTCTTTGCTGGTCAAGGTAATGGTTAGCCTGGCCTGGCCCTTGCCTGCAAGGATGCTGTGTTTAGCGTTCGGCCTAGCCTTGGCCTTGAGGAAGAGGTCTGGACAATCTTGAGAGACGGTGGTGAGAATGCTTGCTAAGCCCAGAAGGGCGACAAGGAGGATATCAAAGAGATGAGCCATAATTTAATTGGTGAAACCGCGGTTGTATTGGCACGTGTAGATTGATTTTGAAGTATGCGACGGCTTGACCTATAAATGGGCAATATGATTCGAAAGATTACACAGATAATGAGTTATACAGCTATAAGCATTGTCACATTGGTCTTGGTAGTTCCCACGTAGGACAGAGATATCACAAGAAAGCCTATGACGCTCGATTGCATTTAAGTGCATGCTACTCCGGTCAGGGAGAATTTAGCAGTGCATCGTTGCCAAGAGACTACGGGCCATTATTAACGACCGCAGGGCACACCTCGACAGGCAATGTGAAAAGCAAGAATAAGATTCATGCATCAAGAGCCCAGAATTATTTCAATTGGATAATTTCCGACTCTCAGGAGAAGCGATGTACAGCATTACTTCTGTGTTTGGCTTTACAACCACATGTGTTTCTGTCTTCCTCGATTCCGTTGACATGCACGGATGCAGGTCAGAATGTCACGCCAGGACAACGAGGGGCCATTACTTTGGATCTCATGTTCGTTCCTCAACAGAGAGTATGAAGTGGAAGAGCAAGCCGAGTGCATGACAGGACCTCCGACTTACTGACTTCATGAGCGTCCAGTGCTGAAGATCATAATAATCGATCTTGAAAAAGCTCCGATCCTCGGAGAAGAGCGAGTTAAGGTAGGTCTAATGTGTAGCTTAAACATGACAAGTATGTCTCTTTTGCTCGATTTTGTTGTTATCCACGGGATTCAAGTCAGGATATCGTCAGTGGTAAGTCATGAAAACGAGGCGCCCTTGCCAATGTGCTCCTGAGCATCCTTTTGAAAAGAATATGGAAAGCAATGGGCTTTGTGGCGTCGCGGAAGCCCATAAACATAATTTCCGGTCTTTAGAGAAGAGGCACGTGGCACATGTTCGTTTTATAAGGAACATCAGTGCAGATAATGTGCTCTTCGTCGCGTCCCTTTCGTTAAGAGCTCCTCAAGCACATCAATGTCAAGGACCATGTATTACAATTCGATTTGAGGCATTGCTTGATGGGCGTCCGAGTCGGAGGCCCATTAACATGAGTACTTAACAATCTCCGATCCTCGGAGGAGAGGTCGTGCGCATGGTCGTTCCATGAAGCAACGGCATTGCGTATAGTGTCCGCTTCCCCACGAACTTTTCATCAGATGACAGCTCGAGCACAGGGAGATCAAGTGCAGCTCATTACACTTTGTAGATCCAAACGAATATCATCAGAATCAGAATCAGAATGATTAAATGCACCACAGTACCATTCACGTACGGATGCAGCTTTTACTCCACTGAACAGGCGAAAAACGGCAATCGCCGTCCTATTCGTTAACGGTCCCGGCATCCTTTTCAAACGTCATCAGCAAGGCGGACAATTACGTGACCGTGAGTGTGTTGGGCGACTAACTGAAACGGCCGGGGTTGAGTGCCTGCCTGTCTGCGCTATGCGTATACTATTGAAATGGAAGGAGCAGATATAAATAGAATGAAGGTAAGTATAAGATGACCTCGTGTGGGGTGTTCAGTATTCCTGACAAAGGGCGCAAAGATATCATCGGCTTGTGCCATCATATCCCGATAAAATTGCCCTCACTGAATAAAGACCATGCACTCATAATGCTTATTTGGTCTACTAAGACATTTCCAGTGCACCAAATATCATAATAGACCGTAGTCAGGCCTTCAAGCGCTTTGCTTGACATGATGCCTGTGAGTGTCAAGCGAATCATAGTATTGCATAGGCTTTCAGGTAAAATTGGTGATTGTGAAGAAGAACTCTTTCCGTACATGTTCTACATATTGAGAGTCAAATAAAACTAAATCGGACTGCAACTGCCGTCATACTGACCTTTGAGGTTGTTAAACTGGAACAGCCGCAGCAAAGTATGGTAGCCCTCTACTTCGGCATCTAGTCCTTTTAGCAATACGTAATCTAGATCGTGATGAAAAGGGAATTATGGCTCATTGAGTATAAGATAAAGAAGAAGAAGAAGGACTGAGTAAAAGAGAGAGGGCGGACAAAGGGGGGAGGAAGTGGGAGGGGAGGTAGGCAACTCGTAAGCCGCACCTGAAATGCTCATGCATTGAAAGTCTTGTTCTTATATCACTCTCTGGAATTTCGTGGAGGAAAGGCTTCTCCAAGTAAAAAGATACGCGCAAAAAGAACGAAGGGAAGTGACAAGGAGGACGGGGTAAGAGGAGAAAAACAAAAATAAGGCGGAAAAAGAAAAATGATAAGAAGGACGTGTCCTACCATACCTTTTGCTCGAGGACGACCTAATACGTCGCGTTACTTTCGAGTATAATGAATCTTAAGTGCTTCAATTCGTGTTTTCTGCTCCGTTCATATTCTCGATGTACTATTGACCCTGACCCTAACATATTCACCCTCTGCATTCACAATACACTCACGGTTATGTTACCGTCGCCCTTCTACCACGATGCACACTTATATTCCAACTCATACTATCCTCAAAGGACAAGAAAAAGACGGTAGAAGGGGGTGGTGAGGTGTTGTGAGATCCACGGGGAGGAATGTTGGAAGGAGGGAGGGAGAGAGGGATAATGAAAGTAAGGGGGATGGAATGGAGGGAAGATGCAGGAGGCAGGGAGGATGGTGGATGGAGGACATCACTTCGCAGTGCTCTTGTGCATGCTGGTGCCTAACCACTCCTGTTCGTGTTTTTTTCCCTTTCTATGCTCGGTGTACCTTTCGCCCTAACCCTAAAACACACATGCATTCATACTAGATTCTCACTCGCTCACACTCAGATTCACATTGCACTCATATCCGTATTATCCATACCTGTCTATTCTATGAAATGCTATCCCCCCTGAGCTCTCTTACAACGTGCAAACTTCCCCGTACCTTCTTCATCTCTCTTATCTCTCCCGTCGACAACACTACCCTTCTCTTAGTTCTCTGTTCTCTCACTTTCTCTCCCTCCTGTCCCCTGGCCTTGAAACGGGAATCGTAATTATCCTGATCACGTAGCAAACGGTTGGCCACTTGCGACGAAAGAAGGAGTATGGGAGTCGGGAATATGGGGCTTTCGCGAGTGAGGGAGGAAAAGGAATTCTTTGGGAAGGCACTGGAGACCGAGGAGGCCTCGGACCCGTCAATATCTCGTCTTCTCCCCTCGCTCCCTCCCTCCCGTCCCGCTCTCTTCATCATCAGCGTTGAGTGAATCACTGGGGTTGAGGATAGCGCCGACACTTAGGCGACAAGGTCGAAGATGTCGACCCGATAGGGATGGAGAATGAAGGGAGGAGGGGAGCGAGGGGGAAGAAGAGAAGAAAGTAAAGGGCTGCAGAGGTACCGCGGACGGATCGGAGTGGAAGGAAAAGGAATTAAAAAATAATCAGTTGCCCTCAATCTTTCACTTTTCAGGTCTTGTGGAGCCTGACTAGGATTCCACCACCTCCCAATCTCGCTCTTCCCCTGCTTTCCTCCCTTCCTCCATCCTTCTTCCCCCCCCGACCCTCACGTACCTCGGGGTCGAGGCCAAATCTATGGTATCTGAACACACGGAACCAGCCCTTACAACGGAGGTGAAAATGCGTGGAAGGAGGCCGATACGAGGATGAGGATCGACAAGAAAAGAGGGAGACACCAGGGTAAGGTCGGAAGCCGAGCAGCGGAAAAGGTCGGCACTAGCATGGAGCGAAAGGAGGAGAAGGAGAGAGGGCTGTAACACGCGAGGGAGAAGTAAAAAGATTAAAAAAGCAGGTACGGAGTGAAAATGTCAAGGGACAAGGAGGGGAGGGAGAAGTAAAAGGGCTTTGACCCTGGTCCCGAACCCACACATGTGTAGCATCCCTCTCATTTTTATTAAACGTCATGAGTTCGCGTGCTTCGTGCACGCTTCGGAAGCAAGTAATTAACGTCGAGCGTGCCAAGACCCTGGCTTTAAACATCAATATTAGCTTTGTCCTTCGACTGCCTACAGTAAGTCGATCTCTTAGAACTAAGAGGAATGATAACGCGCGACAAAAATATACCACAGACACAGATGTGGACTGGGCAATAGAGAAAAACACTCGGCAGCTCCTCGCCTTTACCCGACATCACGCAACTCACTCTTGCACGTACAATGTCTCCATTCATCTTTAAATAAAATCCTACCGGGCCTCTGGAAACACAAATCCTGGAGGAACGAGGCCATTTCCCATTTCGTCCTGCCAGGCATTCTTCTTTGGTAGTGACGCCTTGCATGGATCGTTGTTGATTTAACAGCTGATGTTAAAGCTCTACATTTTCATGCAGTAGCGACTGCCCGAGCTGCTGCGCATGCACATTTCTCCTTTGGGACACTCCACGCCGTCACACATCACTTTATCAGCCTCCGTGCCCTGTGCATGATAAGAGGCGGAGGAGGGAAGCGGAGGGTTCAATAAGACGTTCAGCGCTAAATTTTGTGCATATACAGGGAAAAAACCCTATACGCGCTTCAAATAGCGTGAGTTGTTTAAATGAGAGATGCTCACCCGAAGGAAAGTGACGTCGGCCTTTTCAACAGGTGTGAAGGTCGACTCCACGACTGCTACCGTGCTTGCGTGCTACGCAGTGGTATGTAGATCGCGAGGGTGCGCCATGACGTTGTGGAAAACGAAATCCGAAGAAATGGGACTTCTTGAATGATATGCATACTTGCGGAGGCTCTTCTCGCGTTGGGGGGGATGACCAATAATTTACTCAAACCAGTATTCCTTCCCCATTTTCCCCGCAAGTATTTAAAGAAAGTAAAGCATCTCTTCATCTAATGCGTCTCACCTCGGTAGCGGAGACAGAGGCAAGGACGATGAGGGTGGACAAGATAATCCGCATGAAAATGCTTCCTCGCTGCATGGTGTGAACTTGAGAAGAGGGTTCAATGTCTGTCACTCGGACTGGCTGTGAGGTGGAACATATGCATATTTAAAATGAGCCAAGATATCCGTATGAAACACACCAGGGATACATGTAAGGGCTGTATTACGATCACGTAAAAACTTGGAAACAAAGAAGGCTGATACATGAAAGATACACACTTCCCTGTGCACGGGACCAAACTCCGTAACACTGCCTTCAACTCCTGCACGAATCTGGAACTGCTGCCCCTCGCGGTCAAATCGCCCTTTCCACCCGCCAATAGTTATCGCCCCCGGCGCGGCCTTCGTGTTTTAGTTAAATCGCTATCGCCTTCGAGCCTTATTAGGCTGCTAAAGAGAGGCCCACGCGTACGTCAGCCTCCTAAAGTTTTTCTGTACTACCGCATGAAAAGTCACCCTTCTCGAAAGCAGAAAGTGCTCACTCCAATTAGAAAATCAATGTTACGTATGGCGTCGAGATCTTGCTTTTCCATGGCACTAAATCTTGTTCTCATCCTTGCTTCGTCACAGTTCAGGCAGAACGAGCGATCTCTCCAGCACCCAGCTTCACTCTCCCGCGACTTTTGTGCAATAAGCTAGGGTTTCCTCCAACGAAATAGCTCTGCTGGAGAAATGCCAAATATAAGGTGTTTGCTGACTGTTGTAATCTATGTTTACCTCACAACATTGGCTGCCTCCGCCTTCCTTCCCTCCCACACTATAACCTCGCCGTCCGTAGCGTCTTTTGCGGAGGTCAGTTCCAAATGCGGACGCCTTTCAACAAAACTGGAAGCCAGTCAAAGAGAAACAAATTTTGGAGCCACGCGTCGCCGTATACTTACCGGGTACTTCTCAAAAGGGCTCGTCAGCGCGGCGGCTCTTCAAGTGCTCTCTTTTCCATCCCCAACCATCGCGGCCACGAATAAGACAGCGATAGCCGCTTATGTTTCTCAGGTATGAGGGAGCAGAAAGTTTTGGGAGGGAGTAAAAGCATAGCTAGCTAGAATTACTGAAGAGCAATACGGTTGCAGATGGGCTTCCAAGATGCAAAAGCAGCAAGTTTCAAGGAGAGGATAGTTTAGACTTTGTGAGAGAATTCTTTCTGCAACGTTTCACTCGACTTCTTGATCAGGGGTGGTTCCCATGGATCCTTGGCAATGCCTAATCTCATTTTTCCTTCCTCTCATAATGTCCTCACCATATTTTATCTTGCGCGTTTGCTGTTCCTCTTTCCTTTCCCTGATACCTCAGATAGAGTCGGGCTACAAGGAGTTAAAAACCATGTACAAGGTGTGTATGTGATCAAACATGAGAAGCAAGAAACCGAGAAGCTTCCTCTTCTGTCCGCACGAATGACATGTCGAACTTTGAAGACTGGGCTCTGGACAATTTCGAGAGCCGCCTCCGTTCATCACCCATATCCGTGCCCAAATCTCTTGTGCCATCATTAGTTTACTATTATCTTGCTCAAGATGTCAACCCATATCGCATTCCTCCCTTTTGCCCATCATACCCCTCTCAATCCTCGTCCTCGTCCCTGCTACTCCTTTTCAGGAGGAGTGGGCATCCACCAAGGCCAAGGGAGGAGACGAGGTGCGCCGACGGCTCGGTGAGTGAGTAGGAGGAAGGGAGGGAGGAGGCAAGAGGGGAGTGCGGAAAGTGAAATTTAATGCCTCGGATGCCTTCAGGGATGCCACGGGTTGGCGAGGGAGAGGAAGGTCTCGGGACTGTGATCACTCGCACGTCGAGGCATCCCTTCAGTGACGCTCCGCGAGACAAAGCTCAAAATTCGAGTCCTTCGTGTTTTGGCCCCCACATCTGGCCAGTCTACTCCTACGTGTGGGTAGCCGCTCTAATCTTGCGTGACTTTCACGAGGTCATCGTCTGCTTGTGCCTCGACCTCTCTTCAACCCTCTTTTCCCCTTCTCGCATCCTCCCTTTGTCCTCGCTCCCGCAGGCATCGTGGGTACAAAGAGTCCCCTATTCCGCATCGACAAGGCAATCAAGGCGGTGCAAAACGCCCTCCTCGAGGGGGATTTGGGGGAGGATGTAAGCGGGGGGGTGGAGGCGAGGAAAAGGAAAAGAGGGGTCCAGAGAGGATGGGCGGCTTGCAAAAGGCTCAATACCCAGTTTAGCTTTATCATGGGGGGGGGGGGCTTCGTAAAAGGCGTCCGAGCCCTTCCGTGTTGACAGGTCCCTTCTAGGCCGTCCTGTTGTCGCATCCTGTCGACGCTTTGCCGAGCCCTGCTGCCCGTTGGTGCGGCCACTATCCACTTAAGGAATTGACTCCGTCTGTCTTTCTCTCGCCCTCCTCTTCCCCTCTTGTCAGGTCGGAGACGTGCTGGATTTCGTGGATGCCTCCCAGCGCGTCTTGGACGGCATCAAGAACGCGGACTTCCTCGGTAAGAAAGGACGGAAGGTGGCAATGACGGTGGGAGGACGAAATGAGTGTATCGAGCTTTATTGGATGTATGAGAATGGGAATGCATGGAGAAGATCATAAATAGAAGCGAATGGGTTATGACGGTGCAGGTGAAAGGAGGAAGGGTGGACATCATAGATTTTCAAGGTGACATGCATAACGGTTTGCTTCATTAACGAAAAGTAGAGTTCGGGAAGTTGGCAAAAGTAGAAAGTGAAGGAAGAACAGATGCGAGCTTGTGCAAAAATGAAACGCGAGAGGCAAGAAGGTTGACATGTTGTGATAACCCGTGTAAGTCTTGTTCCTATCTCACCCATCGAATTATTTGTTAAACCCACCATTCTGTGGGTGGTTTTCACACCTACAGCTTACAGCAATAATTTCGCTTCATTTGGAAACGGAGGGGGTGCACTGGATTTCATGGAACAGAGCCACGAAGCCATGACACCAGCCTTGGAAGCATTTGAAGACATGATGGATATTTTGCGTTTGCCAAAGTAGACAGCGTGCGAGCAATTACGAGCACCACCAGCACTATGCGTTGAGAAATCGAAAAAGAGCGTTGGCCGCCGAATGTGATTTTGAAAGAGATTTGCTCACAAGTATGACATGAAAAAGCAATTTTACAAATTTTGTGGCTTTGGCCTGATCATCGGGCAGTTTCGATGTTCGAGATCGGATCTTTGACTCGCGGCGGCTGCGGGGATAAATTAAAACAAGTGCAGACCTTTATTATTCCCTTGAACACCGTGTCTCTCTCTTTTCCCATCACTCATTCTCGTTTTGCTGGCATAACTTGCATCCATGCTCTTTTTTCTCCAAGGCTGATAAAGTCCCAATTTCCCCGACAATTTCTTTCTTTTCCGGTTATGGCGCGTACTACCGTAGTACGTGTAAGCCCGTCAGAGTAAGACTTCGCGTTGGGGGTATTATCGAGTTCTGGGTGCCGGTACAAGGCATGAACTCTTGTATAAACGACTGTTCAGACCTTCTTGATCCCTTTGCTATACAGTAGTGGGACTGATGGGGCCATAATGCTAAATAGGAAAATGTCCGGAGATGATGAATCTTGGGGCCGACCTTGTCCTCATTGAGGTTGTCATACGTTTCTGCCCAGCCAGGGCCTCTAACGCGTTCGGCACCGCCCGACGCGATGGACTCGAATCGAGACTTTTCACCAAGACCATTTGCTTTTGACTGATAATATGGTAGATTGATTGTCGTGGGGAGATTCGTTGTCTTCCCAGAATAAGCAGATGAAAGTTTCGGGGAAACTCTGCGAGCTAACCCTCAAGAAGATTCGATACCGTGACCCCGTGACAAGCTCCACGGCTTAACCGTAAGTTCACCCCATTCTCTACGCATTTATCCACACGCAGAATTAAAATCCTGTTGGGCCACCGTACGCGCCAGGTGATCGACCTGCCGCAGTACCGGATCCACGATTGAAGGAAGCTCGAAGCAGAGTGTTCCGCTCCAATCTCCTCTCCAGTGTGCCTCTCAAGTCACGGTTGCTTCCTATCGTGCTTGTCGTATGGGCAATTGCATTCCCACTGTACGTATGTGACACTCTGTGATACGTAGCGAACTCATATCAGCTTTCCACCCAAAGTTTGCGTAAATATCGTCCGTCGCCTTTTTTCTCTTCAGCAGGCGCGCGACGGCTCGGTCTCGAAAAGCTTCACTTTTTGGTCTCGATGACAATTTTCCAGTCCCATTTTTGTCTTAACCTCTTCGAGGTTCTCACGCTTGTGATTTGTCTCTATTCATCCTTCACCAGGCTCGGCTACAATCTATGAGTACAAAGAACCACCTCCGTACACGAGGACACAGCAGCACGATAAGCGATGCCAGCACCGCTACCTGTAGCTCTGTAACGAGCAATCCTTTGGCGTCCTCCTCCCCATCCGCACCAACCCGCGGACATCATCCTTCATTGACACCATGCCAACATGCTCCAGTGGACGTGACAAATCGGGCGGCGGTCAGTCTGGTTCGGAAGAAGGCAAAGCAATCGCAGGGGGACGAGGAAGGGATGAAGGCCGGGGGCACCACTGCCTGGAAGCAGTGGGGACTCGTGCGGCCGCGGAAGGAGAGGATTGAGACCCACTATTGCGTGGGGAAAAAGGCATGAGGGAGGGAAAGCTGGGACGGGCTGTAGTCTGAGGGCGAGCGTGTCGGCCGTAAAGGGAGAGGGCCTTTTCGGGCAAGGAGCGTGGAGCCATTATTGGTGTCACATGACTGAACTCGCACTGCCTTAAGAGAGGAGCTTGGCGTCATTTTGTCTGTATGCAGGCATTCTTCGCTTTGTCTGCTCTGCGCTCCCTCCTCATCTTGTCGCAACTCCCTTTCTTCCTCCCTTCTCCATGTCCTCACTAGCTCGGAGAGGGGCACACCGCCGTCGTCAGGGAATGCGTGGACAGGGTGAGTGACAAATCCCCCCCAAAAAACACAATTCATATCAGGCAGCACCCAGTAATTTACCCTACCTCTTTTTCCAGCCCTCCGTACAATGCCCTGTCGTTCTGACGATCATCCTGTCTGTCCCCTCTCCCCCCCGCCCGTGCTTTTCCAGAGAGACGGCAAGCGGTACGCCATGAAAATCTTCACCAAAGCCAAGCTCGCGCTTTTGGACGTCAGCGGGATGCTGGAAGAGGTCTCCATACTCTGGCATCTCAAAGTAGGGAAACCGGGTGGGCTCGCGGCAGGAGAGGGGCGCAAACCGCAAAGCACGTTTGAGCATTTTCGGTCGTCACCACCTCAACCCTCCCTCCCCCTCCCCTCCTATCGCTTCCTCACTACCCCAGCATCCGAACGTGATCCGCTTTCACGACGTGCTGGAAGATGAGCGGCACTACTACCTGGTGACCGAGTACATGGTAGGGAGGGAGGGAGGGCACGGAGGGAAGGAGAGGGGAAGGATACAGGGGCCGATGGAAATGAGGGGGAGCTAGCTCGAGAGGCAGAGAGAAAGCCTCGGGAAGTGTGCACCGCCAGATTGAGAGGCGCGGGACTGGGGCCACGCTTACTGCCCTCCCTAACCTGCGCTTCCTCCCTTCCTCGCGCTCTCCTTCAGGCGGGCGGCGAGCTGTTCGACCGGATCACCCAGAAGAGCACCTACACAGAAAAGGAGGCCCGGGATCTGTTCAAAGTTCTCGTCTCGGCCATCGAGTATATGCACTCCATGGACGTGGTGCACCGGGATCTGAAGCCCGAGAACCTCCTCTTGGCAGGTAAAGGGAAGGGGCCGGGGAGGTAGAGAAGAATTTCGAACATATCGGGGGAGGGTAATGGCGGTGCTTAGGACTTCCGCGATCGAAAAAGCCGGCAAGCGCACGTTTTGCTCTGTATGTCGATCTTTGCGGAGACCCGTCACGTGCCCTCCCTCCCTCCCACCCTCCCTCCCTCCCACCCTCCCTCCCTCCCTCCCTCCTTCGGATACGATGCAGACGAGACGGACGACGTGCAGATCAAGGTCGGTCGTGTGCGAGGGGAATTTGCTTAACGCAGGAATCTCCATGTGCAGAGGTTGAATGTTCGGCGTACTCATCCTCCTACCTTGTGCCCTCCCCCGCTCAGATCGCGGACTTCGGTTATGCTGTTCGCGTGAACCGCAACACCCTTCGCAGCCAATGCGGCACTCCCTGGTATGGAGCGGCCCTTGTCCAGCATTGCTTGCACCCCTTTCTCCCTCTCGGCTTCCGTGTAGTGCTCTCCCACCCCTCATTGCACCGAGGGGGGCTGATTCCTTGCCTCTCTCCGTCTCCCTAACCCTCTGTGCGCTGACGTCCTGACCCTGGCCTCCGCTCCTGTCACCCCTCGCCCTTTACCTTCCCTCCCTCCCTACTCCCCTTTCCCTCTCCCTACAGCTACGTAGCCCCCGAAATCTTGAGGCGGGAGCCCTACGGAAAGCCCGTGGACATGTGGTCGATCGGCGTCATCACCTTCATCCTCCTGGCAGGGTGCGTCCCGGCACTAAGTCTCCCTGGCCCCCACCCACCTCCTCTTTCTTGTCGGCCCGCCTTTTCTCGTTCCCTCTCGGCCGCGCCTTTGTTCCCACGCCGTTCTCGTGTCTCCTCGCATGCCCTCTCACGCCACGCTTGTCTTCCACCGCGCGCCTTCTGCCCCTGTCGCCTCACCCTCCCTCTCCATTTTCCCTGTTTTCCTTCGCCTCTCTCCTTTCCTCTAGCTACGCTCCTTTCTACGACGAAGACCACCGGCGCCTTTTCAACAAAATCAAAAAAGCGAAATTTCAGTTTGAGGAGGATACCTGGTGAGAAATTTGCATGGACCTGGGAAGAGAAAACTTATCTCCTTCCCCTTCTTCCCCCCCCCCTCCTCGTGCTAGGCTTCGGCCAGTCTCATCTACCCTCGGTTTTCCGTCTCCCTTCCTCTCTTTCCACCCTCACTCGCCCCCCCGAACCATGACAGGGAGAACATCTCCGTGGAGGCTCAAGACCTGATCAGTGGGCTCCTGTGAGTACTCGGGCAGGCGGTTGGGGCGGGAAGGACGGGGAGTGCGAGGCCTGGGAGAGGGAGTGGGAGCCCCGGGAGAGGGGAGCCGCATGCTCGGGGTGGGGTCGGCGGAGATAGGGTCTGCGAGGCCACACTCGTCTTGTCTTCCTCACAGACAAGCCTCCCTCCCCCCTTCCCCCTTCTCAGATGCGTGGACCCCGCGCAGCGGCTCACGCCCTCCCAGGCCCTAGCGCACCCGTGGGTCATGGCGGACGACGAGCTTCTACGAGCCAAGAAACTGACTGGGACACAGGCCGCGCTCAAACGCTTCAACGCAAGAAGGAAATTTCGCGCCAGTGTGCACTCAGTGAGTGGAGATGTAGGATGAAGGGGACAGGATAGTCATTTTAAGGAGGAAAAGGACGCCCTGCGGGATCTGCGCCGGATAAGTGTACTGGATATGAATTACCACGGGATCATCCCGTGCGCTCTTGTCTCCCACATCGCTGTTCCAGCTTCCTTTCCCCCTCTCATGCCTGCCTCTCGCCTCTTTCTTCCCCCCCTCCTCGCCCAGGTCATCATGGCCAATAAGCTCCTGGCCGTGGCCCGAGAACGGAGCCTGACTCGGCGGGAGTCCGACTGCTCCGCCAGCGAGGAGGAAGGAAGGGAAAAAGGAAAGGATTTGCTGCCCTGTCTACCTGTGGGTCTCGTGCAGTAAGGAGCACACGGAAATCAGGGAGGCGTCACAGGGGAGTAGAAGCGCGTCGATGCCTGTGGCACGCATGAAAGTGTTGAAGAAGAGCGAGGATTAGATCGGGGAGGACGGACTGCAAATAATTGGAAGCAGCGATATTTCCGAATTGTAAGGGGCCAGAGAAGCGATTTCATCGCTCCCCACATGCCTAACTCGAAGCACTTAATTTTTTTGCTTGAAAAATATTTTTTCGACTTTGTAATGAAGCGTAGAACGTTGATGGCAGGTTGACTTGTCTCGACAGATTTCTTTATTGCGTACTTGATTCCTGAGAATGACGAGGACGCGGTTGTACGCTAACGAAGTATCAAATTTAGGCCATCTCTACACTGTCTACGGACCTCTTTGCATGAGTGGCGGTAAACGACATCCGGCAAAGGCAGTCCGGGCATATGGGCCGGCCGTGTGGAGACTCTGTTCCTCCACACATTATTGGGCGCCATTCCATTTTGACGAGGTGTGCGTAGAGTGCCCGGTTGACCGATTCTGTATGCATTATGATTTAACTGTCCTTCCTCGTGCCCCGCCGAGGCCATGGATGGAATCTTTCTCAACTTGTTCCTATCCGCTTATTGCTGTCTGGCGTATCCCCCTCGCTGTGGATGATTCGAGACTTCTCGCAGATGGGAATGCGTCGTTGTGCACACGCGATGCGCACAGATGGAGGACTCTCGGGCATTTAAGTTCTAGTCACGCCGTAACTGGGAGCAACCCATTTGGCCCTCAGTGCCTGATGCTAAGTAGAACTTGCCCCCCGGCTACCCCCAACTGGAGGCAACCTCCTGCTCCTCGATGAGAAGAACGTGTGATGAGTGGATTCGATACAATCTTTTTGTCGGATCAATCCTGATGTATATGTTTATTTCTACTCTCGCTCGAGCCCGTAAAAAGTTTTCGCGGATCATACGGGGGCATTAAATTTTCTAACTTGCAACACATACCTCCCTCACGAAGGGCACCGGTATTGAGTATTGAGAAGTAAGCATGCAGCAGGACAATAATCATGGATGATACACTATACAAGGCATTCAATTAAAATACGAATGTTCTATTTTGGATTCACTGACGCGTTAAATGACTCCGACGCATTTATCCTGCAGGTTCTTTGGAGGCGTAAGCTCGTTATATTAAAAAGACGTAAGTAAACGAGGTAGCCTGTGCACCATGAGCGGACGCGGGCGCGGGGAGTACTACAAGCAAAAATATGGCGGGGGTGGGCGCGGGGGAGGGAGGGGCGGAGGAGG
>NW_005803408.1:14562-15423 GCF_000240725.1 Microchloropsis gaditana
AGGGCCTCCTCGGAGCGTGGACGACCTGCGTGCCTTGCTGCGTCGCATCGACGGGGCGCCGTACCCGGCGTACCGAGACATGGAGCATGCTCCCTTTGATTTCGGAGGGCGGGTGCCATTCCGCCTGAGCGTGGACCGGGCCCAGTCGGACCCCTTCGCCCCCCCCACCAGGATGCACGTGGTGGTAGCGGGAGACGTGGCCAATTTCCCGCCCGAGTCCTACTCGACGCCCACGCGCGCTGTGGCCCTCGCAGACTACTTGTCCCGCATGTTCGTGCGCGCGGCCAAGGCGGCGGGGGATGACCAGCGGGTGGAGAGCGGGGGATGGCAAGGGAAGAAGGGCGGGGAGATCACGATGGAGGCACCCGGTCAGCACGTCCTGGCGCGCACGAACGTGATCATCGACGTCCGCGGCGGTGGAGGGGTAGAGGCGCGCTTCACGGTGGCGTTGCCGGCGCGCGGCCGAAGCATCGAAGGCCTCTGGTGCTCCAAGATCCTTCTAGAACGTCTCCCCGACCTGGTGGCCCGCTCCCTCCTCTTCTCCTCCCTGGACGCTGCCCACCTCCGGGCCCACATCCTCTCCGTGGAGGACCAGGAAGTCCTCCGCTCCCTCCTCCCATCGGCGGGCCTCGTCGGCTTTATTCGGAACGGCGCCCTCTTGCCCCGGAAGTCCGGCCACGTGGACCTGCCCATGGACGCCGCCACCGCCCTCCCCTTCCAGTCGCCCCATACCCTGGAGCGAGAGGTGACGCTGCCCAATGCGGGGAGGGTGAAAGGCATGGGCATACCCAAGGGCATCACCCTCATCGTCGGCGGGGGCTTCCATGGGAAAAGCACGGTCAGGCCTCCCCGCCTTCCCTC
>NW_005803408.1:16830-20466 GCF_000240725.1 Microchloropsis gaditana
TAGGCCGTCCTGTTGTCGCATCCTGTCGACGCTTTGCCGAGCCCTGCTGCCCGTTGGTGCGGCCACTATCCACTTAAGGAATTGACTCCGTCTGTCTTTCTCTCGCCCTCCTCTTCCCCTCTTGTCAGGTCGGAGACGTGCTGGATTTCGTGGATGCCTCCCAGCGCGTCTTGGACGGCATCAAGAACGCGGACTTCCTCGGTAAGAAAGGACGGAAGGTGGCAATGACGGTGGGAGGACGAAATGAGTGTATCGAGCTTTATTGGATGTATGAGAATGGGAATGCATGGAGAAGATCATAAATAGAAGCGAATGGGTTATGACGGTGCAGGTGAAAGGAGGAAGGGTGGACATCATAGATTTTCAAGGTGACATGCATAACGGTTTGCTTCATTAACGAAAAGTAGAGTTCGGGAAGTTGGCAAAAGTAGAAAGTGAAGGAAGAACAGATGCGAGCTTGTGCAAAAATGAAACGCGAGAGGCAAGAAGGTTGACATGTTGTGATAACCCGTGTAAGTCTTGTTCCTATCTCACCCATCGAATTATTTGTTAAACCCACCATTCTGTGGGTGGTTTTCACACCTACAGCTTACAGCAATAATTTCGCTTCATTTGGAAACGGAGGGGGTGCACTGGATTTCATGGAACAGAGCCACGAAGCCATGACACCAGCCTTGGAAGCATTTGAAGACATGATGGATATTTTGCGTTTGCCAAAGTAGACAGCGTGCGAGCAATTACGAGCACCACCAGCACTATGCGTTGAGAAATCGAAAAAGAGCGTTGGCCGCCGAATGTGATTTTGAAAGAGATTTGCTCACAAGTATGACATGAAAAAGCAATTTTACAAATTTTGTGGCTTTGGCCTGATCATCGGGCAGTTTCGATGTTCGAGATCGGATCTTTGACTCGCGGCGGCTGCGGGGATAAATTAAAACAAGTGCAGACCTTTATTATTCCCTTGAACACCGTGTCTCTCTCTTTTCCCATCACTCATTCTCGTTTTGCTGGCATAACTTGCATCCATGCTCTTTTTTCTCCAAGGCTGATAAAGTCCCAATTTCCCCGACAATTTCTTTCTTTTCCGGTTATGGCGCGTACTACCGTAGTACGTGTAAGCCCGTCAGAGTAAGACTTCGCGTTGGGGGTATTATCGAGTTCTGGGTGCCGGTACAAGGCATGAACTCTTGTATAAACGACTGTTCAGACCTTCTTGATCCCTTTGCTATACAGTAGTGGGACTGATGGGGCCATAATGCTAAATAGGAAAATGTCCGGAGATGATGAATCTTGGGGCCGACCTTGTCCTCATTGAGGTTGTCATACGTTTCTGCCCAGCCAGGGCCTCTAACGCGTTCGGCACCGCCCGACGCGATGGACTCGAATCGAGACTTTTCACCAAGACCATTTGCTTTTGACTGATAATATGGTAGATTGATTGTCGTGGGGAGATTCGTTGTCTTCCCAGAATAAGCAGATGAAAGTTTCGGGGAAACTCTGCGAGCTAACCCTCAAGAAGATTCGATACCGTGACCCCGTGACAAGCTCCACGGCTTAACCGTAAGTTCACCCCATTCTCTACGCATTTATCCACACGCAGAATTAAAATCCTGTTGGGCCACCGTACGCGCCAGGTGATCGACCTGCCGCAGTACCGGATCCACGATTGAAGGAAGCTCGAAGCAGAGTGTTCCGCTCCAATCTCCTCTCCAGTGTGCCTCTCAAGTCACGGTTGCTTCCTATCGTGCTTGTCGTATGGGCAATTGCATTCCCACTGTACGTATGTGACACTCTGTGATACGTAGCGAACTCATATCAGCTTTCCACCCAAAGTTTGCGTAAATATCGTCCGTCGCCTTTTTTCTCTTCAGCAGGCGCGCGACGGCTCGGTCTCGAAAAGCTTCACTTTTTGGTCTCGATGACAATTTTCCAGTCCCATTTTTGTCTTAACCTCTTCGAGGTTCTCACGCTTGTGATTTGTCTCTATTCATCCTTCACCAGGCTCGGCTACAATCTATGAGTACAAAGAACCACCTCCGTACACGAGGACACAGCAGCACGATAAGCGATGCCAGCACCGCTACCTGTAGCTCTGTAACGAGCAATCCTTTGGCGTCCTCCTCCCCATCCGCACCAACCCGCGGACATCATCCTTCATTGACACCATGCCAACATGCTCCAGTGGACGTGACAAATCGGGCGGCGGTCAGTCTGGTTCGGAAGAAGGCAAAGCAATCGCAGGGGGACGAGGAAGGGATGAAGGCCGGGGGCACCACTGCCTGGAAGCAGTGGGGACTCGTGCGGCCGCGGAAGGAGAGGATTGAGACCCACTATTGCGTGGGGAAAAAGGCATGAGGGAGGGAAAGCTGGGACGGGCTGTAGTCTGAGGGCGAGCGTGTCGGCCGTAAAGGGAGAGGGCCTTTTCGGGCAAGGAGCGTGGAGCCATTATTGGTGTCACATGACTGAACTCGCACTGCCTTAAGAGAGGAGCTTGGCGTCATTTTGTCTGTATGCAGGCATTCTTCGCTTTGTCTGCTCTGCGCTCCCTCCTCATCTTGTCGCAACTCCCTTTCTTCCTCCCTTCTCCATGTCCTCACTAGCTCGGAGAGGGGCACACCGCCGTCGTCAGGGAATGCGTGGACAGGGTGAGTGACAAATCCCCCCCAAAAAACACAATTCATATCAGGCAGCACCCAGTAATTTACCCTACCTCTTTTTCCAGCCCTCCGTACAATGCCCTGTCGTTCTGACGATCATCCTGTCTGTCCCCTCTCCCCCCCGCCCGTGCTTTTCCAGAGAGACGGCAAGCGGTACGCCATGAAAATCTTCACCAAAGCCAAGCTCGCGCTTTTGGACGTCAGCGGGATGCTGGAAGAGGTCTCCATACTCTGGCATCTCAAAGTAGGGAAACCGGGTGGGCTCGCGGCAGGAGAGGGGCGCAAACCGCAAAGCACGTTTGAGCATTTTCGGTCGTCACCACCTCAACCCTCCCTCCCCCTCCCCTCCTATCGCTTCCTCACTACCCCAGCATCCGAACGTGATCCGCTTTCACGACGTGCTGGAAGATGAGCGGCACTACTACCTGGTGACCGAGTACATGGTAGGGAGGGAGGGAGGGCACGGAGGGAAGGAGAGGGGAAGGATACAGGGGCCGATGGAAATGAGGGGGAGCTAGCTCGAGAGGCAGAGAGAAAGCCTCGGGAAGTGTGCACCGCCAGATTGAGAGGCGCGGGACTGGGGCCACGCTTACTGCCCTCCCTAACCTGCGCTTCCTCCCTTCCTCGCGCTCTCCTTCAGGCGGGCGGCGAGCTGTTCGACCGGATCACCCAGAAGAGCACCTACACAGAAAAGGAGGCCCGGGATCTGTTCAAAGTTCTCGTCTCGGCCATCGAGTATATGCACTCCATGGACGTGGTGCACCGGGATCTGAAGCCCGAGAACCTCCTCTTGGCAGGTAAAGGGAAGGGGCCGGGGGAGGTAGAGAAGAATTTCGAACATATCGGGGGGAGGGTAATGGCGGTGCTTAGGACTTCCGCGATCGAAAAAGCCGGCAAGCGCACGTTTTGCTCTGTATGTCGATCTTTGCGGAGACCCGTCACGTGCCCTCCCTCCCTCCCACCCTCCCTCCCTCCCACC
>NW_005803407.1:0-20456 GCF_000240725.1 Microchloropsis gaditana
CATCCTTTGCCGATCGCTCTTGCTGGTGTCGGAGCAGGCTCGCGTACGACCTGGGAGGCAGACTCTGGGCACCAGGCTGCTCCCACCCTTCGATCAGGACGGGAAAGCCGTCCTCCCCCTCCCCATCCCTCCCTCCCGCCTTCCCTCCCTCTACACATGTGAGGTTTGAGGTACTCATGTCTGCCTTGTGAGCTTTCTCTTTCTTGCGCACTACCCTCCTTCCCCCGCCTTGTTTCCCTTCCTCGGCCGTGGCCCCCGCACCCTCCAAATTTCCGGCGCCCTGCCTATCGCCATCCTTTTTCTCGCCTTGGCAAAAAGGCTTTCGGTGTTTCCAAATAGGAGCTGTGGCACCGTCGGCCCTCCGTGCGAGCGAAGAAGTCTGGGGCGTACGCACCTCGTCCTGCTGACGGGGTGCTACAAGTGAAAGGTCAGAGGCAGGAGCTGATGAAGGTGCCAGACCAGTCCCCTCTCCTGAAAAATTTGCCAGTGAGCTCAAATCATTTCTATCCATTTTCCGTCGTTCTCGGGCGGTTGCACGTGGTTTCTTGCTCTGGTTGCGTTGCTTCGCTCCTTTTCCAACTCGGCCTTTCGTGGCAGCATTTTCTTGCCTTTCCACCAAGCCACGCCCTGCCCCCTTTCCGCGAGGAGTACTCCTCTTCCACAGCCCATACCGTGCTTTCTGGACAGTGCTTCCTCTCCCTCCCTTTTCTCCTCCTTCTTCTGTATTATTTCTCGCGTCAGCTGTTGCCGTTTCTCTCCTTCCCATCTTCCTCTCTTTGCCTGTTTTTTCTCCCCCTTTTATGTCATCAGACGGGCTTGATGAACTTGCAACCATCTGGACTCCGGAAAGTCGTCGGCAAGAAGGAAGAGGCCAGGGTAGATATGGAACAGGGGGAGGAAGAGGGGGAGGAGGGAGACGTGGAGGAGGAAGGGGGGGGTGACGAACGCGGCGGAAAAAAAGCATCCAGCCTCTCTCTTCCAGGTCGTCCGACATGGACCGTCCCCTTCCTCTGTGGTGGTGTAGCTAAAAGGTTGGTCAATGACTTACAGTCTTTCCTAAAGAATGGCAATCGTCGAAGGAACGGAGGCCTCTGAATGGAATGGGGCAGGGGGAGGAGGTTAACTCCTACACTTGCTGCCCCGTTTTTACATGCGATAGATACTTGTGGAGTCGTTGTGATATGATGGATCACACAGGCATACATGTGTTTTGTGTGTGAAAGCTCGCTATTTTTGCCCAATATCTCGAGGCACAGAGGCCATGGAAAGTGAGGAACGAAAGCGTGCTTGGGACACGCTGTCGGTCAAGAGCACGTTCGATCCAAACATATCTCCACGACTCTCGCGTCTTCTCTTTTCAATGTTCCTTCTTTCAGTGGTTCACGTCCAACCATTTTTCTAATCCCTCCCTGACCATGCATCTCTCTGTCTTACGCCAAGCTATTACCCCTACGACCGAGCAGCGTCTCACGTCTCCTTCTTCACACTACGTGTCGTACAAATCGTCGCGTGGCGATAGAATGAATGCACGAAGGACAACAACGGGAAACAAAGGAAGGACAGAGCATGGTACTGAGTTCTCCCTTGCTGCTGCCATAGGACATTCAGGCGTCAGCTCGCACATTTTATCCACCCTCGCCTCGCTTCACTCCTTTCCTGCCTCGCACAGGCAGCAACCACTTCCAACGATTAATTAAGAATCCATCCACACCGAAGGTCGACAAGCTGCTTTCCATCTCTCTGTCTCTGCCTAGGTCCTCCCTTCCAGAGCCTCCTTCTCAAGCGCAAACCTACTCCCCCCGGCCCGCAGCCTCCCCAGCCTTGCGAGACTCGGATTGGATGTAAAGGATGATGAGGAATGCGACGGGGACAAAAGTGCCGAGGAGAACTGCCAGATAGGCCGCGAAGGTCACCTGCGAGGGGTGGAGGAGGGAGGGGAGGGAGGACGAAACGAGTCAGCTCCGTGGAGGTTGTGCGCGGGGGAATGACGATCGTTGGCAACTTTATGCAGGCGGGAGAGAAGGATGGGTGCCACCACACAGGGTCACGTGCACCCGAAACCAGGAATACCCTTGGGCCAGTGAAGGGAATCGTACCTCCAGGGAGACAGTGGTGGAGGGGAGCGCAGTCATGATCTGGTCTGTGAGAAGGGTGGGGACAAGGGGAAATGAAGTGGACACGGCGAAGAGTGCATAAGAAATAGGAAAGGTAGGCTCAAGGGCCACTGGTAATGGGTGGATAGGCTCGACGGCCACGGGTAGGAGGCAGAACGAGTCCCGCCCTCGTTCCCTCTTACGCATGCCTGTCCTTCTCAAGAGTGCATTCCTTCTCCCCAACCGGATGCCTCCCTTGGACGACACGGGGAATCAATCATGTCCGCTTCCCTTCCTGAAACTATTCAGACAATAATCACCCTATTTTCCAACCCTTATGCCCAAGCAAAAACCCTTACCAGCAGCGAAGGCAGGGGCGGCAAGTGCGGCGGGGGCAAGGCCTGCGACCACTGCGGGAACATCGAGCTTCATGCTGGTGGCAGCCTTGCGGCCGGCGGCAACAGCTGCGGGCTGGACGAGCTTACTGGTGGGGACGAAGGCTTGGGCGCTCTAAGGGAGTGAAGGGAGGGGAGTGAGTGGGCAAGGTGGAAGAAGGGCGGTAGGCCCGGGGGTGGGGAAGAGACACAATGTAGCCCCTCTGTGCGCCAAAACCCTCCTGAGATGAATTCTGATGAGTTTGTATGTAAGACATGGCCGTACTCTCAACCACTTTTGCGTTTATCACGCACAAAACAGAGAAGGGAGAGCATAGTCCCTTCCTCGGTCTTCGTAGGGTCCCCCAGGGACCAAAGGGGAGGAACAACTCGCACTTACCAAAGCCAAAAGGGCGGCGATGGCGGTGACGAAGAGGATGGACGTACGAGACATGATATTTAAGCTGTGAAGTGGAAGAAGTGTCTGTTTTTTGTGCGTTGGTCGTAATGGAGACGATAGGCTTAGCACTTCAGATTAGCTTGAAGCAGCAAGCGGCAGCAGCAACGAAGGCAGGCGTGCAAATATCGCAATCTTCCCCTTTTTTCGATATTCGAGATAGAGTACATGATTCTTCGGGCATCTCTCGTCCGGCCATGCGCAACAAGGTGGTGTCCGCAGGGAATATCTGAGGGGGTCCGGCACGCAGAAGGCGACAAGAGAGCGCGTACCCCTCCTGCATATCCTAGAATCAACAACGACTTAACCACACAGAAGGGAATAGCAGTACACTTGGAGCGATAATTGATGAAAGGGCTCAGCGCGAGTGATGACCAGATAGGTAACATAAAGCGATACGTGGTGCTAGGCGAGAGAGATGACCAGACATGCCACTCAACGACACGCCCACCGGCCTCATCCTTGCGTCGTGATGGCTGAAAGTTTCTCCCAGTGTGATCTCCAGTCATTGCTAGATGCCGAACGAGGTGTTCAGGAAAAATTTACTCAATCTTGCGGGAGCTACCTGATTTTGTGAAATATCACACCATCTATGTTAACCTCCTCCCCTTTTTATCACTACCCTCTGTCCGCTTTTGGCCTTCCCGTCGCCAGGGTGCATGCTGAAAAATGTCTTTTATCAAAATATAAAATCCATCTTAAAGCGTGGACTTCGCAGTCGCATCTATCTGCTCCTTGCGTCGGCTGTGCCTTTCTCGTCCTCCTCCGCCATCTCCTCCCTTCCTCCTGCCTCTCCCCAACACGTTCCCCTGGCCCTAGCTCGCCCCCTGTCCACCATGCCGGCGAATTCGGCATCCCATTCTCCTCTTTCCCGTCGTCTCTGGCGCGCCTATCATCCGCTGACCCAAGCCGTGCTTCACCATCCTTTCGTCCGCTCCATCGGGCAAGGCATATTACCCGCCGAGACATTTCACGCCTACGCAGCCCAAGACGCGCACTTTTTGCAATCCTTTGCCAAGGCCTATGCTTTCGCGCTGACTAAAGCTGAAGATCCGGAGACGGTCGTCGCGTTGAGTGGAATGATTGCCGATGTCGTGGAAGAGCTTCGGTTACATACCACCGTTTTGGGTGCTATAAAGCCAGAAGCGGGGGAGGCGACGAGCTCAGAAAGCGGAAGGGTAAGCGTGGAAACGCAGGACCATGGAGGAGCCAAGCAGGAAGAAGGTCGGCAATCCTCTTCCCCCACGTCCGCCCTCCTCCCAGCCTCCTTCGTCCCCTCCCCCGCCTGCCGCGCCTACACCACCTTCCTCCTCCAGCATGCCAGCGACCCGGGCGTGGGCGTCGCCCAGATATTGGCGGCCATGACGCCGTGCATGCGCCTTTACGCCCATGTTGCCCGTCGATTGATGGAGGAGAGAGGCTCCCTCGGCGAGGACGAGAAGGAACGATCGCAGGCTGAGGGCACCGCGGCGACTTCCTTCCCTACCTCTTCCCCGCCCTCCTTCCCTCCCTACCTGCAAAAATGGCTGGAAACGTACGCAAGCACCGAATTTGAGGCAAGTGCTCTGGCAACAGAATCGCTATTGGATTCCGAAGTTGAAAAGGAGAAGGTAAAGAGGAGGAATAATCGAAGAAAGAAGCACCATGAAGGGCAAGGGAAGGGAGGGAAGGAGGACGAGAAGGAGGAAGAGGAGGAGGAGGAGGAGGAGGAGGAGGAGGAGGAACGGCGTTTATTCGCCCTGTACGGAGAAGCCATGGAGCTGGAATACGCCTTTTTTGCGGAGCAATGGCAGGAATCGCAGGAGTGGCGCGGCCTCGATCCTTCCGTCCTCATCACGGACTTCGACGGCACCTGCACCCTGGCAGACACCACGCACCTTCTGGCGCGCGCCGCGGGGCACTTCCAGAGCCCTGCTTCCACGGCAGAGCAGTGGAGGCGGTTGGAAGAGGGCTACCTCTCTCAGCTCTCCGGCGTCCTTGACCCCCTCCTGACGGGTCTTCCTCCCTCCGTCCCTCCCTCCCTGCCTCCCTCCCAGCCCGAGGCGAAGGACCTGGGTGGGGCCGCTGCCTTCTTGGCCCCCCTGGATGCCTTCGATATCAAGGCAGTGGCGGCGGTCAGTGACTCCCGGATTCTCAAGGGGATCGACCTCTCTCTCCTTCCCGCCCTCCTCACCTCGTCCTCCCCAATGCCTTCTTTTTCGCCCCCCCCCTCCTCCCTTCCTTCCTCCTTTGCTGCTGCCCTCGCCCTCCGTCCTTACTGCGCCACCACCCTTCGCTACGCCGCCGACCGCTCCTCGTCGCCTTCTTCCTCCTCTCTCTTCCACGTCCTCTCCGTCTCGTGGTCGTCATTCCTCATCACTGCCGCCACCGGGCTCAGCCCCGCCAAGGTCACTTGCAACCACCTCGTGGAGGAGGTAGGATCAGACGGCCGCCTTCTTACCACCGGGGCAATCGAGGTGAAGGTAGGAGGTCCGGGGGGGAAACTCGGCCATTTCCAGCGTTTGCTGCAAGGCGCGGAGGCTGGACCCGAGGGAGGAGGGCAGAAAGGGCGTGGACGGTCGTCCCCGTCGGTGTTTATCGGAGATTCGGTTACGGATGTGTTGGCGTTGATGGCAGCAGATGTAGGGATTGTGGTGGGTGAATCTGGGACTTTGAGACGGATGCTGCGAAGATTTGGATGGAAGATTCGGGGGCTAGTCGCATTTCCTGTCAAGAAAGAGGAAAGGGGCAAAGCCAGCCGGGTCGTCTACGCGGCCGAGGATTGGGCGGAAATTGCAGCTTTTTTGTATGGGACGGATTTAGTGAAGAAGATGGTGGAGGAGGGAAGAAGGAATAAGGGCAATACTTATTGCGGAGAATGAGTGGAGTCATCTCACGGTAGACACGGGATCAATGGGAGAAATGCCGCATGTGTTACTCGTGACTAATCGTACCAAAAAAAGTATTTTAAAAACAGCCTGTGAATTATTTTTCTGGGTATGTTTTTTCTTATGCTGTCTGCAGTATGTTTTAAAATATGTATGATTACATCTTTACATGCCTTTTTGTGCTGTGTCGCATTTTACTTTAAAAGCTTGTAGTAGCTTCCAAAATTAACCTCCCGCCCGGCCGCGTTTTTTCAGTTACCCTCTTGTACGGTGCTGCCGCTTGTCCCCGTGATGAGCGTTGGAAAACGTGTTTAAAAGGCCTACAGTGTCTGGTTGTATACGGCGTGATGCTTGCAACGATGCGGGGGGGTAAGTATTAGTGAGAGGCGCGATGTCAAGGAACGCAAACCACGCATCCACGGGGACTGCAAACCTCCCCCATCAATTAATAAATCGCATGTTTCGCTTCTTCTCTTCTATCAACATGAAAAGATATTAGGATGCCTAAAACCAATGTTGCAAGCAAACGGCGTGCCCGCGCTCGAGCGTCCAATGAACCGTACGCGAAATTTCCGAATGCCTGTTCTACGCAAGTTGTCTTGCCAGACCCGAAGCGTCCAGAGCTAGCAGGGACAGGCCTCCAAAAACCGTCACGACATCACAAAATGCTTCGTAGAATGGCATTTCTAAAAAGCATAGAAGAAAATGCGGCGGCCGCGTCGGTGGAAATGGCGGCTGGGATCGAGAAAGCTGACCGAAGGAAGAAGACCACAGGACATGGGGATGAAGCAATGCAGAGAGGTCTAAACGGCACAGAAATGCGTGTAAATTCACCATTTTTGGGGCAGGAGAACAAGGTACAGTAGTCGTTGATTATTAAGAGCACATTATGTTGTGTTGAGTGGGCCAATATCGAAACATGAAGCCCTGCTGGCGACTTTAAAATGCCTTATCTCGCAGACTCTTAATTATGTCTCTACTGTTGTCCTATATGCTTGACATTGACAGGCAGCGACCGGATCACCTGGAGCAACATTTGCGATGACATCGACAAAGAGGCATGAACAGAGGGTGTCAAATACCATCAAGACGAACGCAGCCAGGCAACGGGTCGCGGCAGAAGAGGTGAGGGAAAGACGTTACCCATTGCCACTTAAATATGTACTGCTGCAAATTTCTTCTTCGTCACTCTGTTTTGTAGCTATCTTTTTCGGATCCCAAGCTGCCTGTCGGTGTGAGACACTGTCGATTTACTCCTTCACCGCGTTCTCCACCTTACTATTAGCAACTTCCCCTCTTTCCATGCACGCTATTTTCCTTCTCATATCCTTATTCTCTGCTTCTCTTTTTCCAACAGATTGAACGTTTGAAGATGGTGACCTCGCACCCCGCTTTCAAGGCCGGTCCACATGCCGCCATCCGTGACCATCTGCGTACCCGGATAGCGGAGGGAAAATAAGTGGGGCAGGGAAAAACCCAATGGAAAATGCAGCCTGAGAGAGAGTAGATAAATTGAAAAGCAGGCATAAACTACAAAGCAAAGAAAGCAAAGACAGCGATGGTACGTATGATTGCAATATCGTGCTCTGCACGGAATATTCGCCTGTCACTTGATCTTTACTACCATTTATTGCTACCTAAATTTGTATATTATTTATGGTAGACACGTTGCAAGAAGCAGTGAATTGCTGTTTCATCTCTTTTTTAATTGGCTTTCAGCGTCCCGCTCTTCATTCGAACACCTCATAAAATTCCAACGTGATTTGGATGCGAGAGAGACCTACTTGTTCTGAAAAAGATAAAAGATGGTATTATTTCCCTTAATTTTTTAATTTATTCCTTCCGGCATGCTTTAATGCGATATAAAGCGTATTGTCATATAGTGCATGCTTGCGAGCAGACATAATCGATACTTACGAGATGGTCGATATTGGTATTGCTATTGATACTTTACCCACCAGTTCCTCATCCTCTGCATTCCGTGTTACTGCACAAGATCACATATAAGTTTTATTTGTTCCCCAGGGAAGTCATTAAGTCATAGTCATTAACGTCGGGGAAGTCATTCGTTCTACAACAACTCTCCAACCTCCTCCGAGCAAACCGTTTACGTGAGCCGTTTCTGAGCCGTTGGATTGCTTGCCTTTAGGTGTCGCTCAGGTCATCGCTTGCCATTCTCGTGGTGCCAGACATACCGAACAATGTTCCTTGAAGCTCACAATTCGTAATCTTGTGCTTTTTCTCCGCCTTTTTGTGGACATTAATTGTAACATTATTCATTATCTCACAAGCGAGAATTCTTTTTGCCTAGGATGAGCCGGAAGTTTGTTCGATTGGGCCGAGACGAAATTAACTGCTTTGTAACATTGCCCGTACACTCGCATATCTGCGTTAAGTGTGTTATTTATAAAATTACTCATAATATACACATCTAAAAGCAGGAGAACACTATTAGAGACTTCCTTGTGGTTTATGCCAGAATAAGAATACGAAAACAATTTTCTTGTATCCCAAAGAGGATAGCACGTTCGACCCCGCTTACAGGGAGCGTCAAGCGGGCCAACTGATCAAAATGGAACACTTATCAATGGGATCAGTCTCGGCAGCGCTTCCCGAAGGATCTCCAAAGGCTGTGGAGGTTGCGGTGACTGACATGACTTTCCTCCTCACTCCACCACCGAGAGGATTAGGCCTCGATTTGGAGGACAGAAGTTTGATTGAGACTCTAAAACGCTATCCAGAGGCATTCACAGAAGAAACAGTTGAACATTTTTTGAAGTGTCGGGTCGTAACAGCCATGGCGGGAAAGATCTTCGCCGTGCGAGCCACATCTTTACCCAACGTGGTCCGGGCAGTCAGTCGCTTCCTGTATCTTTGCAACTCGCATACCCGGAAACATTGGGATGAGTTTCGCGGGTCCGGCATGCTGGAAGAGTTCATGACGCGTATGGGTGTGGTTGTCGGAGAAGGACGATACCTCCTTGGAGAAGACTTGCTCCAGGCCTTTTTGCCTTTGCTCTATGTGGGCGAGGGCATGACTTCGGACGGAGATGGCATCGATCATTGCGGTGCCCACGTCCTATCCCAAGTGACAGAGGGGTTCCGAACTCCTCTCCACGCTCCTTCCAGCCACCAGCACGCACAGTCCCAGCCGCCTGCTCAGGGAATTACGTGTGAAAATGGCAGGCAAGGACCCCTCGTAAAGAACAAGTACGTTTACACGGCCCTGGTGATGGCCTTCCACAAGATCGCCTCCTTTCCCGCCCACGTCAACAATGAAGTCGATCCTGGCTGCATTGCATACTGTGCCACCTTCCTTGACGCTCTTATGCAGGTGATTTGTAGTCCAGGGAACATGCGTCCGATCATGCTGGCCCATCCCCTCATCCCGGTACTAGAGGACATAGGGCGCCTGCCCCCAGATATCACCAACAAAATTTGCACCTGGGTGGCTTTCCTCTGCACTTTCCACCGAATTGCTCCGTTAGTCGAGTTATGCGCACTTGTGGAGGCCGCAGGGGTGGTCTTTGAAAGAGCGTCGACTGGCCATGGGGTTGCACTAGAGGAAGGCGAGGAAAGGGAAGCGAAGGAGAAGCAAGGCGGCGAAGGCGCTGATGGATTCGCTCGCAAAGGCAGAGAAGCACATTCCTTCCGTGTCTTTAACCTCGTCTGCTCTCTGCGGCATTTGGTGGTCGCGACTGTCCGGGCTGATCCCAGATACAAGCAAGTGTGGTGCGACACAGGCTTGATAGAGACACTGATGATTGTCATTCGACCTGCGAGCAGGCCAGCAGCTGCAGTCATACCTCCCAGGACACAAGATGCTTGTCATATTAGCGGCATGGAGTCATCCTCTGGAGCAGGCGGGGCACCGGGGAAGGCGTTTGCTTCATTTACCGTCTCCTTGGCGCTTGACACCCTGCTGTGGGTGGTTCGCGGGTGTGGGAAAGCCGCGCGCCTGGTCGTCGACAACGGAGCGGCCCCTACGATATTAGCTTTGTTAGCTCAAGATACGCATTACGCCGAGGGAGTATGTTTGTGGAACGTACTAATGCGTGAAATGGCCGTGGCAATGACGTCTCCACCACGCAATTGGAGCGCGGGGTCTGGTTCGCCCCCTCCTCCAACCCCTTGCTCCCTACCTCCTACCCCGCTTGCATCCTCCAGAGACCTGCATGGAGATATGAATGGAAAGGTGGCAGAGGAAAGTACAGACAGGAGCGGAAAGGAATTCGAGGCTCTGCTGAAGATATTGCTGGACGACTTCGACGAACGCTTCATCTCGTGTCAGGCCGTCTCGGAATTACCGCCTGCCTCGGCTGAAACGAGTACAAACGGCGCCAGCGAAGAGGTAGTGAGGATGCTGGAAGCCCCGTTTGGGAACGGAGGCATGATCGCCATGGCTTACGTGCGGGCCTTGACGGCAACGGCTGAAGTCCCCTACCAGGCGCGAAACTGGTCGGAGACAGTCGGTCTCCACCCCCCCCTCGCTCTCGACGCTTCCGGAAAGGCGTTGCAGCAATGCATATTGGTGGTGCACGCCGTTCTCTCCCTGTTGGTCCCTCCCGACACCCTGGATGGGGTATGGGAACGACGCCTCGGAACTCCTCCTCCCTGCGTCGGCAGTCAGGGGGAAGTAGCTGCACACGGACTTCTTGAGACGGGGTACGATGGCTTTCCTTTCGTCACGCCGATTGTACTTGCCTCGATTCGGCGCCACCGGGGCCAAGCATTAAGATGGTTGGCCCTCACGCCTCCGGTCTCCCCCGGCCTCGCCCAGGCCTTTTCCCGCGTCCTGCAGATCCGTTGTGCCATGGTACGGGCGGGGGGAGTGGATCGGATCTTGCGGATGGTAGAGCAGTGCATTGCGCGAATGGAGACGGGAGAATGGCCCTTTCAGAGTCTCTGTCTTGGGCCAGACCGACGGCTTGCCTTCGGTCCCTTTGTGGGGCCCGGTCAGGACAAGGATTCTTACGCCTCTGGGGGGAACAGTCAGGTCGGACTCGCCAACGACGAGAACACCGCTTTCGCGGAATTTTTGGGCTCCTGTCTTCTAGTTTTTGTCACTGCTCTGAGTCGTTTGCATCCTGTGGACTCGGTCGAAGGTGTGACGGTTGAGGTGGGGGGCCGCAAAAGCTTCGATACGCATATGCTCGTCGGAGGAGCAGCGTCCGTCACTTCCATGCGCCACTCTCTTGCCCTCTTTCAAGAGCTTGGCAGCCTTTGTGCGCGCCTTGTACGGGGCACTTTCCCTGCCCTTATCCTCCCTGAGGCTTCCTCGTGCTCCTACTCGGAAAGTTCTCGGATTCCCCATTCCATCCTGGCCTTTCTGGGTCGCTTCCTCCTCTCCATGGCCCTGGGGGGATACACGCCTGTCTTGGAAGCGATTTTGGCCCCACGTCCCGCCCACTCGCTCTCCACCATCCCGGCTCCCTCCCTTTGTCCTCTGCTGTCCACATCTCCTCCATTGTCTTCCTCATTTCATGGTCCCGAAGCCCCTCCCGGTGATCTTTTTCCCGCCGCCGGCGGGGCTCCCACAGTGTCTGATCGCAATGAGTACATGGTACCCTTCAGCGCCAGCCCCCCCCCACTCCACTCCCCTCGCGCCATCCTCCTCCTCCTCGAGCTTGTGGCCGAGTATCCCGTCAATCTGCCGGGATGTGCCTTCGCGGGGCCCCTCTTCGAGGCCTTGGCGGGATTCGTAGCCCGGCTTTTGGCCTCCGAGAAGAATTTGGAGCTTGCCCTTGAGGCTGGCCTGGTCAGAACCGCATTGTGGGCCGCCATGCAACCTGCTGCTTTCCAGGAAAATGTGGAAAGTTGTCTGCTCAGTCTTTTGGGTCTTGCGGCCAAAGAGCGGACGTCGGGGGAGGATTTACGGACGTGGTTCAACGCGGTCTTGACTGACTACGATGGGGTTATACCCGGGGAGGTTGGAGCCGCGGAAGGAAACGAGGGAAGAGATGGGAGGAAGAAGAGGAATGAACGGATGGAAACGCGGCGCTTGAATCTACTCCGTGTCTTGGTTGACGTGACCAGGGGGGTGTCCGTCCCTGCCCCTCTACCCGAAGCGCGAAAGAAGGCGTCCATCCGCGCCCCTGCCTCCCCCTCGACAAATTCATCCCCTTGCTTGGACAGTCCGCATTCCCCGTGCTGCACCGACATGGCATTCCTTTCGCACCCCACCGGGCATACGTTCGGATCGGCGGCCCTGGTCGTCTTTGACCCCTCCCCTGTATGCGCGCAGGGAGGAACGGGGACCGACGGAAGCGGCGGGGGCCCGAGATTGGCAATACCCTCCCTCCATCCCGAGGGCTTCGCCGAAGCCATCCGTCAAGAGGAAGGAAGCGGAGGGGAAGGAAAGGTGCATCCCTGGCCGCCACCGACAGGATACACATTCGCGGTCTGGTTTCGCCTTGGGCGGCCCGCGACCCTTCGGCTGCCGCTCCTGCTCCTGGCAGAGGATGGAAAGCTACTCACCAGCATTGAAATCGTCAACAACCGCCTGACCGTGTCCTCCGCCCCTGCCGGGAGGGAAGGCGTGCAAGAGGCCGTGTGCGATCGTCTTCCCCCCTTCTTTGCGGGCAAGTGGTACCACCTGACTGTCGTCCACGAGAAGCGCCGACCTGCACAGGCGGCGGTCTATCTCAACGGAGACTTCGCTCAAGCCCTGCCCCTAGCCTACCCGCGGCCGACAAAAGGACTCCACCGTGTGCAATGCTGCATGGGCCAAGGTCCTGGTAACGGACGAGGCGCCTGTCCTCTAACTTGGCAACAACAACAACCACTCCGAGGGTCACCACCGTCGCACCAGCAGCAGCGAGTGAAGCAGCCGCAGCAACAGCCGCCTGACGACTGCAACCGTATGAAATGGACCTTGGGACCTGTCTACCTCCTCTCTGAATGTATCAGCGACTTGGCCGTCTTGATGCTGTATGCCACAGGTCCGTCCTCCGTGCTCACCTTTTTGGGAGACGACGGGCGGGGAGCATTCCCTCTTTGTTATGACTTATGCTCGGCTGCTCAGTTGCGAGTCTTGATCAAAGCGCACAAAGTGGGTGGCCATGTCTCGGCAGGAAGCCGAGGCGCGCGGGGAGGGGAAAGGGAGGAGGCTGAAGGATCAAAAGAGGGGAGGAAGGGCCTTCGAGGGAGCTTCAGCGGCATGGATGGTAGTCATGGGGGAGGGAAAAGTATCGGCACCGGGGGCATGCAGGGAATAGGGACGGGAGAGGCCAAAGTCTCGGTGCTCAGTCGTGCTCAGTTTACAAACCTGTCTGCCGCTCCGGTGGATGTTTTGGGGATTGCCGCCGATCACGTCATTCTGAGTCTGGCCCCTCGGACGGTTTCGGAGGATCCGTGCAACCTGAGTCGTCTTTCCGCTTACTCCGCTCTCTGCAACCGAGAATCTCTGGCCGTCGAGCTTTCCGGGGGGGCCTTGGCAGTGGACCGACGACGCGTCGCGGACTCCCTCCAGTACGCCTGCCAATCCCCACTCGTCCCGGCCATCATGCTTTGTGAACGCGCCCAAAGCGTGGAAGAGCTCCGCTTGGCGCACGAGTTTTTGGTTGCCCTCCTCCATGCACAACCCTTGAACATACAGAGGGTGGAGCGCGGGCATTTTTACGCCATTCTCTCCGAGCTGCTCCGTCGAAAAGCCCGTCGAGGTCTGATTGTCCCGCAAAGCATGGAGCCACTACTCTTACTGGTCGGCAAAACTTCCTTTTCTCAGGATCACCGGCCTGGGGAGTGGATGTTGACAGCCATCAATCTCCAGGCCTTGCAGCATCTGGTATTCAATTTTCCCATCTGGAAGGATGCCTCTCCTGAGGTCCACTGCCTGGTCCTTGGCACATTACGTCATGCCATCGCCGCCTCGGGGAGCGAGGAGCATGACGGTCGACGCGCGGTCGAAGAGCTGAACCTCAGGAGGTTCCAATTCGCTGGGATTACTAGGTCGTTACTCTACATGCTCATTCAGCCGGATACATCGCAGGAATTATTCATGTCCATGTGCAATTTGATCTATGACATCCTGACGCGAAAGCGTCCACCCATCGACGACTTGGCTGCAGTTGCTCACGTGATCTTGGCCACATGCTCCATTCGTTTTCAAAGGCTTTACATGAATGGGCTTCTGACAACCAGTCGTGCCAAGGCAGCACATTCTGAAAGGGGGGGCAGTGGAAGCGTGGGAGGAACCGCCAAGGTCTCGGACGTGCAGGACCCGAAAGCAAGCGATCCAGCCCATCGGCACCCCAAAAAGCCCCACGCCCTGCACAGAACTACCATCAGTCGTGCCCACCGACTGAAGAGCATCCGACGCGGATTGCTTCGGCTTTTGATCAGGGTCACGGAGCATTACGCATTGCATTCGTCGCACGGTGCCAGGAATGGTGGGATGCGTGCAGATGGGAAGGTACCGGGCGGCGACTTCCGCCCTGGTGTCAATGGTTGTGCGCATTCCAGTACAGGCTCTCTCACCCCGGTGGCTTCTGATGCATGCCTAGGGTTGATTGTAAGGGCCATGCCGCCTAAATGGCTCGTTTACATTGCGTACCTGTTCGGAGATGTCGTCTTCTGGGCGGGAATCGCCCAGGGAAAAATCGATTTAGAGGACGGACTACCTTTCACTCCCTTTGAGCGAGACGTCCATAGTAGTGTGTTTCCGGTGTATGAAAGCAATGGTCTCAGGGAAGAGAAAGGGATGAATGGGAGACTTCCAACCAGTCGGCGTATCTCGACCTCAATTTCCACCATGGGGGGTTTCAAGCGGGCGGCCCGCCGGCACCAGGATCCACTCTCAGCCCTGTTGGCATATCAGCTGTTAGTGGCTCTCATGCCCTCGGCCCAGGCGATTGTGGACCGCATGGCCGGACTCGGGCACCTCCAAGTGATCCTTCCAAGCATGTTCAAGGCCCTCGAACTCCACGCGCTGGGAATCCCCGTCCCGCTTCCCGCAAGCAAATCTTCTTTCAGCACAACCGCCACCGAAAATACGGGACAAGCCAGCTGTGGTCGATACTTATCCCATGGTCCTAGTTCCTTCGCCGATGATGACTTGAGTCAAGCTTGGCAGCCGCAGCTCGTGCCTAAAGAGGTGGCGGAGGTCAAGGCATTCTTCCATTTGCCTGCCTCAGACAAAGGTACCTGTGAGCCCCCTCCTGTATATCTGCAGTGCCTCAGGACGTTGTACAAAACACAATTTTCCCACCTCCTGGGCAGCAGCGCCCTCTTCTTGGCCCTCGAACAAATCTTTGACCACCTGGCAGTGGGCACGCGAAGGTCCCTTTCCAGTAGCGGGAGCGCAGTGTGGGGAGGCGAGCCGAGCCTGCTGTTGCCGCACCAAACAATCCAAGTACCTGGGACATTACCCGCCATTCTTTCCAGCATATCAGCGGCGGCGGGGATGACAACAGTGCAAGGTCTTCTGCAAACCATAGAAGCTCGCCCCACCGCTCTGACGGACAGCAAACTATCGCACGTCGTGCTCCTTCTCCGTGAGGAAACCAGCAGGAAGTGCAACAACAAGTGCAGCTACAACACCAACACCAACGGCAATAACGAAGACAGTAACAAATGTAGAGATAAATCTGCGCATTCTCCGTTATACGACGTGCTCCAAGAAAGATGTCATGCCGCCCATGTCGTATCCTACAAAGCTTTGACCTTCCTCTACAACCTCTACCTGGAATCCGTTGAATTGCGCGAGCTTTTCCGCGGAGACTTTTCTTCCAATGTGGTCGTCAGTGGCGTGTCAGGGGGTGTGACGGCGCGTTTGGGCGGTCTCCTTCTGCCAAAAGGAGAGGACTTGGTAGAGGAGATGGCACAAGTATATTATGCAGTCCTGCTGGCGGAGATGCTAGAGGACCCAAGGAAGGCCGATGAAGCGAGTTGTGGGAGCGGGCGTGTAGCAGAAGCGGTGAAGGAAGACGAACAGGAGCAAGGATCGAACCCAACCACCCCCGGAAAGCATGCTGCTACCCCTTGTTCCAGCGAAAGGGACGTATTGAAGCACCCGGGCTCCCTCCGCCGTCTCACCCTGAAGTTTTTGGTCGCCTTGCTCTTCGATCGTCTCGCACACCAAGCCAAGGCAGTCTCCTCCATACAATCTTGCCTTCAAGCCTGGCCTCGGGATTTGCATCTCTACCCTTGGCCCTCGCTGCATGGAGCAAACCCGCCCCATCAGAGGGACGACGACGACAAAGGTCCTGCCCCGTTGGCAGGGCAATTTGGGGAAGCGCTGCAATCTCACTTTCAGTCCACCCTTCTCCATGCCCTTCTGTCCGAGGTTCGAATACGTCTTCAGGATAATAGTGGACAACATGACTCGGGACCTGCACTTTTGTACCCTTCCCACTCGCGACTCAGCGGGAATTTGCCACGCTTTTTTGCTCTTGTGGCGTCCAACATTTTTCTTGCAGAAAAGAATGGGGCCCATCTCCTTTCCTCCAAATTCCCCCGGACACCCATTCTTTCTTGTCAACCTGGACAAGCCAAAAGCCTGAATAGAGACTACTGGCTTTTAACCAACCTCCAATTTCTGGTCGACATGCTCCAATTCGGAGTCATACCTTCTCCAGTATCTGCCACCGAGCCTGTGCTGGGAGTAACGTTTCGGTCTCTGAAGGTGGTGCAGCAACAGCAGCAGCAACATCACCAGCATCAACACTCTCAACGGCAACACACAGCCTCACCCCCTGCGTACAAGACGACTGCCACCGTTTCTCTCCTCGGGGGCCAGGCCAAACACGCAGTGGGCAACCTGTTTGGGATCGCAAAATGGAAGGGCGACGACGTGGAAGAATGGATCCTCTGCGCGCTCGATTTTCTGCGGAAAGTGCTCCTCTTTGGTCTCGGATGGCTGGACAATGGGCTTCAAGAGAGCACCGTTTCGGCGGTCTTTAAGCATGCCCTCAGGCACTTCAATTTTCTCCTCCCCCAGCTCCAGACACCGCGGGCGATTGAACAGGACAAACAATTTCTTGCTGCCTTACTCCATTATCTCTACCCGCTGCTGTCGGACGAAAAAGCCCACTATCGAGAAGCGGCCATGTATCTCTGGAGAGAGCTTCTCGCCTCGAGTCGCCTACGGAAAGTCATGGAAGGACTCCTTTCAGTTCCACACCTCGTCACGGTCCAAGGGAAAAAAGGGGAGGTCCTCGAAAAGAACGCCTCTTTGAACCTACTCAATGGCAGCGTTGGTGGTGGACCCTCCTTTCCCTTCCAAGCTCCTTCTCCTTGCTCTGAAGGCTTTGACATCCTTCTCAAAGTGGATCTCAGCCATTTCCCCTCCCTCCGTCCCTTTCTCGATAGCACTTCCTCCTCGGCTAGCTTTCCCACCCCCCTGGGCGCACGGCCTCGGTCCCGGAGTGTCAAGTCAACGGTGGTGACTGCTGGCAATGAGTTTGCCGACAAAGAATTTTATTCTTGGCTGGGCTCCCTTTCCTCCGATTTGCAAGGGAAGATACATAAATCCCTCCTTCAGCACGGCAGAGAATTTCGGCAATGGGCCGTGTCCACCGCCGACGTCGTCGTCCAGGCGCACCAAGATGGCGTCGCCACGACAGAGAAGCACCGTCGGAAAGCCGCCTTTGCGCGCCTTAAGGCCCTGACCAAGGCAAGCAGTGCGTGGAGGAAAGAGCTGAAACCCAGGCAGGACCTGGAACTGCGACGACAGGTGCGCTGGTCGCAAGAGAGGACGGATCGGGAGGCCTTTGGGGCCCGGCACATGCAAGTACTCTTCACCGAGCTGATGGAGGGCATGTCCTTGGCGACTCGTGCGGAGGGCTCTTTCATCACAGACCGGGCGGTTTCCCCATCCCGTGGCCGCTGGCGACAAAACGAACCGGCCGCAGAGGAGGTGCGGATGGAACGGTGGTTGCAAAGTTTGATCCTTCACGTGGGAGACGCGGCATTGCTGGGAGGGATGGAAAATGGGGTTGGCGACGGTGACTATTGCGTGGAGTCGGCAGAGGGGCCCATGAGGATGCGGAGGAGGCTGCTCCGGGCGCCTTACCGTCTTGGTCCTGTCGCCAGGAACCTTGCAGCATCCTCGTCTGCCTCACCTCGGCCAGGGGTGACACCCATTCCGGAGCCCAAGCGACCTCAAATGAGACGGCAACGTAGTCAATCCCTTCCGGCCCTTCCTAAGCGATCCGTCACTTTCGATCGGGGAAGTCCGGTGGGCGCTCTGACCGTCCAGGGAGGTCTGAATGCCAGTCCGAGCATGGATTCTGAGAGTGATGACATTCCTCTACCTCGGGGCTCGCCAATCCTCCGCCCATGCAGGAACCTCCCGGTTTCGTCTCCGCTAAGCTTGACGTATGAAGCAGACCAGAGCGAGGAATCCCCCGGCTGTGTGGTGGGTAGCTCCGAAGAAGTGTTGCCATCGAATACCCTGCTGGAAAAAGGGGCTGCTGACATGGATTTCTTCTTGGATGATTACGTGGAGACGGACGAGGACACGGAGGCGACTGAAGACGAAGAAGATGAAGAAGATGAAGAAGAAGAGGAGGAGGAGAAGGAGGATGGAGAGGAGGCGGGGGAAGAGGAGATTAAAGTGGTTGAGCAGATGGAGAGAGAGGAGGGGAAGGAAGGAGCGGACGTCACGTCGAGCGGTCTCAATTCAAAGCGGAGGGAGGAGTCGGACGGCCAGGCGGCCAAACACACCAGGCCGCCTGCTTTCACGGTCGTGGGCATGACAAGGAGCATGGAGGAACGCCTTCGCCCCTTCGGATCTCATGACGATCTTACGTCCCGTCCCGCCACTTCCCCTAAGCAGAGCTTTGGAGCACCTGGGACCGAGACGGGAACAGGGGAAGGCGACCACCTCGATCGCTTGCCTTCAATCATTCATCCTTTCCGACGTCGCACTTTGGCGTCTGCGGCGGAAATGGCTGGAGCGGAGCACGGAGAAAGGGAAACGACGGAGGGAGTGTCGCCTCGCATGGCATTAGACAGGGAAATTGGAGGTGGCAACGAAATGGAGGGCGAGGATTTGGAGGCGGCCGAGGATCTAGTGGGTGCCGACGGCAAGCTCAAGCCCTTCCTCGTGCCTGGGGATGAGATCAAGCATCGATACAACTGCGCACGCATACAAGGCGTCTACTGCTACCCAGGCCTGACCCTCCTTGCCCGCAACCACCTGTACATAATTGACAACTACAAGTTGATCGAAACCGGTGCCCTCGCAGGGCAAGAAAAGGGCCAGGCAAATCTCACCTCTCCTTACGAAGTGGCGGAGATCGAACCGGAGAAAGCAACCACGATCCAGACGCCACACTCCCTTGAAAATGAGCACGGGACAACTGATTCGAGCCCTTCCGTGCCGGTATTGTGCACCCATCGCGTAGAAATTTCTCCACGTTTGCGTGCAAAATGCGTTCCAGGCGGGGCCCTCGGACCCCCCCACCGTTGCCACTACTTCCCATTCGAGGACGTGACAGTAGTCTACCGGAGACGATACCACCTGCGTCACGTGGCACTGGAAATCTTTCTGGCGAATGGCGAGAACCACTTGATCACCTTGGAAGCCCCCGAGGCCCGGAACAACCTGTTGCAAAAGCTCAAGGCGCGGTGCAAGGAGGCTATAGCCGCTGTGGAGAGCGCCAGGGTCTCCCCGCTCGACGAGATCCAAACTTTTCTGAGCCTGACCACCCCTTCCACTTGGACGGAACGTTGGGTCCGTGGTGATATCTCCAATTTCCAGTACCTGATGCATCTGAACACTCACTCCGGCCGCTCCTACAATGATCTGACGCAGTACCCCGTTTTCCCCTGGATCGTGGCCGACTGGGACTCACCCAAGTTGGATCTCACCAACCCCAACACCTTCCGAGATTTATCCAGGCCCATGGGGGCCTTGAACCCCGCCCGTGAGATGGAGTTTCGGGAGCGGTACGCGCTATTGAAGGAGGCGGAGCAGCCAGGGGATCCCAAGAAAGCCTTTCATTATGGAACGCATTATTCCTCTGCAGCAATCGTTCTTTACTATCTTGTCCGGCTTCAACCTTTCGCAGAGCAGCACGTTCGACTGCAGTCCGGGCGTTTCGACCACTCGGATCGCCTTTTTTCTGCCTTGAAAAAATCCTGGTGTGCCTCGTCAGGAGCTGCAGAGGGCCGAGAAAGTGGGGCATCTACCAATACCCAAGACGTGCGGGAGCTCATTCCTGAGTTTTTCTACCTGCCCGAGATGTTCACGAACCGAAACGGCTATGATTACGGCAAAGATTCGGAGGGGACTCACATCGACCACGTGGTGCTTCCCCCATGGGCAGGGGGCTCGGCCCAGGAATTCGTTCGGCTCCACCGTCAGGCACTGGAGAGCGAGCACGTCTCACGCCACCTGCACCACTGGATCGACCTGATTTGGGGATACAAACAACGGGGAAAGGCGGCCGAGGAGGCCTGCAACGTCTACTACTACCTGACTTACGAGGGAGCCATGGATTTGGAGACGGTGGAGGATCCCTCCCTCCGTGCGGCCTACGTGGAGCAAATCCATGAGTTTGGGCAGACTCCTTCCCAGTTGTTCAAAACGCCGCATCCTGCCCGAATTCATGTCGCATCCGGGGGAAACACCCACGAAAGAGAGGGTTTCCCGGGAAATTCTACCGGTAATCTTCTCCATGCCCTTCTGTCCGAGGTTCGAATACGTCTTCAGGATAAT
>NW_005803406.1:0-6894 GCF_000240725.1 Microchloropsis gaditana
TCCTTTCTTCAGTTAAATGTCACGAAGTCAGTATTCTTCCTCCCCCTTTTCCCCCTCCTCAGCCCCAGGCCCTGGAAGTGCGAATGCCACAGAAGCCAGTACCTCCGCCGTCACTACCCCGACAGGAGCAACCTCATATGTCACGCTCGCCGGCTACCTCGTTGATAGGATTCGAAAGCACGTTGAGTCCTTCCTCCTCCTGGTCGGGGAGGAGAGGTTCGGTCCTTTCGATCAAGTCATAGCAGGGAGCGGGAGGGAGGATGGGATGGAGTGGAAGGAGAAGGGAAGGAACGACTGGCGTCGAAGCGTGGGAGGGCGTTCGAAAGGCTCTGCCTCTAAGTGGGAAGGGGAGGAAGAAGGAGGTGGGAAAGGTGACGGAGGAGGAAGAGAGAAGGCGGTATATCCTGAGAAAATAAAGGAAGGATTGAAGACGCTTTCGCTTGGTTTAGAAGCCGTAGACATGCCTATAAAGAAAGTAAAGAGATAGAAAAAGCTTAGACCGTCATCAGTCTGATGGATACAGGATGAGTAAATAGAGAAACACGTAAAATGTCATGACTCGGGTAGATACAGGATAATTAAATAGAGAAAGCTTAGACCGTCATCAGTCTGATGGATACAGGATGAGTAAATAGAGAAACACGTAAAATGTCATGACTCGGGTAGATACAGGATAATTAAATAGAGAAACAATTTTGTCGTTCCGAGCCCAAGGAAGGAAGGAAGAGTGTAGCGAGGGTGAGGCAGAAAAGGAGTAAGCGAATTTTAGAGAACGAAGGAAAGAAGGGAGGGAGAGAGGGAGGCATGGGTGTAAGATCTGCACATACGTGTTAATAGCTCCAAGACACTCATCAAAAGGGTGGACTAGAGGAGAGGAATGACGGTAGAGAGGGAGGGAGGGAAAGAGGGAGGGAGGGAGGGAGGGAGGCAAGGGCATGGACGCGGTGTTGTCAGGAGTGACTGAGCGAGGCCCCCGAGTGACCAAAAGATGTGGGAAGAGAAGAATCTAAGGAGGGCGAAGGTAGGATCCGAGGCAGTGTCTCCAGTACGTGATACATGGCGGCTATAAAAATAAAATACCTGGCTCGTAGGGGTGCAGAGAAGAAGAAAATTCGGGGAACGAATCCTGCGGATGCGTTTTTGGGCACGTTTGTTGTGGGAACTTTCGAAGCAAAGCATTTCTAGGAGGGAGAAGAAGAAAGCAGATGGACGATATTCTCTTCCACCCTCTTCTCTCCTTACCCCGTCCTGCTTTCTCTGCCCACTCCCTGGTAACCGCACCCTCTCCCAAAGCTCAAACCTGCCCTTTCTCCGCCTTTCTTTTCCATTCTCTACGTATTTTCTTCCATTTTGCAGGTGCCCCGGGGAAGAAAAGGAGAAGAAGGAGGCAACGAGAGGTCATCCTCAGGCCATCTTGGTCGCACGTCTTTCTCCTCTCCCATCCACCCTCCCTCTAACACCACGGACAGGGGCAGTAAAGAGATGACAAGACCTTATTCCGCTTCCTCCCTCCCTCCAGCCCTCTCGAACCTTCTAGTTCGTGTCAAGCGCAGGCGCATCAGGCGCCGCTGTCGCCGTCTCTCCCTTCTTTCCTCCATCCTCAGAGGTAGCAACACAAACAGTTGTAGCAGCGTCATCCTCACCAGCTACTGGATCAACCACATTCTTGCTCTCAGCGGCCCCAGAAGACGCGTAAGCTCCGCTATCATACATTCCAGGCACCCACATAGAGACCTGGAAGAAGGGGTACGGGACGATGGAGGGAAGGAGGGACAGTGGAAGCAAGAAATATTGAAGCGATGAGTTGGACTCTAGTCGGACAGTCCAATATAACTCGTGGGACCACAGTCCTGCTTCTTCGACCTTTCTTCCCTTGCTCTCAATCCGTTCCCTTCCCTCTCTCCCACCTTGCTGGCGATCGCATCGACTATGCCGGAGCGGTGGGAGTCAAGCCCGTATTCCTGAATGTGCTCGTAGAAGCGCTGGGCGTGATCCTGGAGGGAAATAAAGGATTCGACGAGTAGGATTCACTATATACGAGTGTAAGAGAAATCCTAGAGAGTAACGGGGATTATAAAGTCATGCCGCAATTAAGCTATTCGTGGGACAGGTAGAATTTCCACATAAATAGTCCTATACGAGCAAAGAAAATGTGGAGGGCTGGCATGGCGTGCATGGTGAGATTGAATTTACAATAGTGGTGGGGGGTTCGGACCGGAGCCTGCTTCATGGCTTTTTCACTTCACCTTAGGGTCGACATTCTTGCCTTTCATCTTCATGTACTGTGGAAAAAGGAAAGGAGGAGGCAAAAGAAGCGGGAGGGGAAGCGAGCTTGGATGGGCCCATGTGAAAAAAGACAAGGCGAAAACGACATGAAACAGAGGGAAGAAAGAAAGCAGAACAAGCGGCCTTCATACCTCGCCAATGAGCTGATGGGTCGTGTGGATGTGCTTGTCTTGAAGATGCTGAGCGTTTTTGGGTCCTTGAAAGCGGATCATTAAAGAAGGACGAAGGATGGAAGGCCATGTAAAAGGGCAGTAGGAGAAAGATAGAGAAGATCGAAAAGTTGAAAGAAGTAGACCCCTTCGTTCGGATGAAAGTACATACCAATGCCTGGAATCTCTTGCAGGTCTCCCGTGATAGGAGAACGAAGCCTGGTATCCAGAATGAAGGAGGAAAGTATCGCGGCAAAATTAAAAAGGGAGAGAAGGTGAAGCGAGATTTATGACTTAGGAAAGAAGGGAAGAGAATGCCAATCTTCAGTGAAGGATATGTGAAATATTTTATGGAGATATGGACAGTAATTGTTGAACATGAAAGAAGGAGTGGACATCACGCTGTCGAAGTAAGAGGGCGCTGTGTGCCCGGACAAAGGGGAAAATAATGAAAAGGCAAGCAAACCTTCACACACTTAAATACGCACCAATTGAGCTGGGCTTCCATAGAAACCTGAGACTTTGTCGGATCGAAGGTGCCATGCTTCTGTTATGAGGGAAGTTGAGAGAAAGGAAGGTAAAAGAGCATGGAGATGGAAGGACTAAGGAGGGCGACTGGAGAGGAAGGAAAGCACGGTGAGCGATCTTTTTTACGGTACTTACCGTCATGATGATAAGAAAGAAAGGCGTTGGAAATTCAGTAGACTAGAAGATCTGAAAAAAGGAACAATAAGAGGAAATTGCATGTACATGGAGAAGTAAGGTGCAGAAAGGAGGAAGGCCGCCTTCAAGGAGCAAGAAGCGGATCAGCACGCTTTACCTTCACGTAAGCTGGATAAGAAGATCAATTGGCCACATGCAAGAGAAAAATCATTGAATGTAAAATTTTGGTAGATTTCTGACTCAAGCTAGGACCAATATGAAATACAAAGCGGGAAAATGGAGTCGAGGGAGCGTAGCTTTGTAACGCGCTCTGACACCGTGAATAACCGTACGTTCCAACAAAAGAAGCCACATCACAAGGCCAGAATTGAAGCTGCTTCCTCCCCCCCTTCTCCCCACCCGATGCCTTTCAATGTAACGGAGTCGATGAACGCACAGTTTGTCAGGGGGGGAGAGCCAGGGCTGTGCGATGGCTTGGGAGGTTCGGGCATGCGGGTGAGGAGGAGGGAGGGCCCCGAACCTCCTCCTGAAGCTGTTGCAGATTATGCCTATGCCCCTTCAAGGGACATACACAAGGCAGGGGTGCCCAGGGAAGTATGTCCGAGTGTCTGTATGCCTATTTGGGGATTTTTTTCGCAAGTGTCGTGGGAAATTCGATTTGGATGTGGACTTGGTACTCGAACATGTTCAATTAAGCACCCGTCGATCATTCTTTGACTCCCTCCCCCCCCCGCCCCTAAACCCCCGGCTCAACAATATGAAAGTACTACCCTTTCGACACTTGAGCATCATCATGTCCACTGTCAGTGCACTTTCAAGTTCCTCATCTGCGGCACCTCCCTCGTCCAACGCCGTTGTTCCTGCCACTTATTCCAACCTCAATCACAACGCCTTGCAGAAACCTTTGCTCGATGCTACATGTCCCGAGCCCGTTGGGGCCTCTATTCTTTACGAAGATGACTTCGTAAAACTAACAGAGTCTTCACTTTGCATCAAATGGTATTATTTTCCCATCGGAGCCTCGAAGGTTATCCCGTTGAAGAGCATTCAAAAGGTGAGCGACGGTGCCGGGGAAGTGTATACATGGGAACGAGAGGAATATTGACACAAACGCCCCAAAAAGTGGGTGAAAAGACGATTATGATATGAGTATATTTTTTCTGACCTTCAGTTCCTTTCTTCAGTTAAATGTCACGAAGTCAGTATACGGACCAAGACGAGTGTACGCGAAACCCTTAGTGCTCTCTCCCTGTCCAGATATCTTTAAGACCTTTAGGAAGCATGTGGCAAGGCCAGTACAAACACTGGGGAATGGCCATCGATTTCAAACGCTGGTGGCCGAGCGACATGTTGCGCCATCAACGTGTAGGGCGGTTAAGGGGAAATGTTTCGGAGGGATCGGTGCCGCATGGGTTTTTGGCTCGCTGAATGATTTCCAGCCAACAATCAAAAGCACCCATGCCTTTCATGCGGGACTCTTGGCTTGTCCTTCATCTATCCTTTATCTATCCTTTATCTTGGGAAGTGTCCCTCCTTCATCACGTCGTCCGGCTTGATTTCCCACCTCTCTCCCCCTAACGCTTTCCCTCGTGCCGGACCCGTTACCGCCTCCGTTCATTTCCTCGCTTCCCTGCCTCCCTCTCTATCCTCCCTCAGGCGCATTTTATTGAGGTCGATTGCGGAACATGGCCCCTCGTCGCTTTTACGCTCAAAGAATCAGAGGATTTTTACCGTTCTCTCTCCCAGGTTCGATCAGGGGGCGCAGACGAAAGGGGGTAAGAGCAAGGTTGCCTCAAGTAGTTGGGCTATCATTGCAGTGAGAAAAGGGGAGAAAAGGTGGAGAAATGAATAGAGAAAGGAGAGAAATGCGGCATGAGTCTCTGCTAGACGGGGTTAGTGTTGACTGTATTGAAGTTTCATCGCAGCATTTAAATCTGGCTTCTTCCTCACGCATACATAGGCCGTAGCAGCAGTCAGGACGGGAAAAGGAAGAATCTAGCAGGCAGACGCGCAGAGTGGTAGTGCTCTGCCGGGAGTTCCCACTTTGAAGACCCATTTTGGGCTGTATTTTGAAATGTACCATGTCTTCTGTAAGAAGCAAGCCAGGGGGCACAGGAAATAGGATTTTTAGCCCCTTCCACGACTTTCCATCCTTGTAAATTTGGCATCGGGAAAGTGCCGACTTATATCTGAAGAATCATAGAACGGGATGAAAAATGGACAAGAGCAGGTTGAACACAACCTCCCGCCACCGGGTCTGAAAATGTTTTAAAACCCGATCTTACGTATTACATCGCAGAGGCCCTACACAGCACTGTGGGTGGAACGAACATGCTGTGAAAATGGGCTGTCTTACACAACGAAAAAAAAATTAAACACGCCAGCATGCACCATGCAAAGGCCATGAAAACTTGCTAGATCTGCGTGTGCGCTCTTCACGTTCTTATCGCTCGCGGACGCCTCAAGAAGAAAGTCGAGACTTGTCCGTGATGTTCCACGATCGACCTGCGTCCGTGCATGCAATTGCGAACCACACAAAGGCTTCAATTGCAAAGAAATCGTACCGTGCGTCGTTTTTGACTATCCACGCCAAGAGATCGCCGCTTTTCTCCGCAGACACGTACTTTCCCTCTTTTCTGTTTTCACCACACGCTCATTTCACTTTCACTGCGTGAAGATTCATTTCGAGACATCAGTTCTAACTCTTGCAAAACTAGCGTATGTTGAGTATCAGACATCGACGTAATCATTCGACAAATACATAATCCAAGAACTTAATCTCGCCCTCGGCTTTTGACCTTTTCCCGTCGCGTTCGTGTGAACTATATGCCGCTAGTTCAACCTGCTAGGAGACCAGCAAGTCGCAGTATCCAATGACGACGCGACGGCGACGTTTGAAGGCTGGAAAAATAAAAACACATGGGACGTCCGATACTCCATCTTGTATGCCTAATCTTTTTTTTGTGGAACAGGATTGCCTTCGAACGAGTGTACATGGCACATTTTTTCCTTCGCGCAGCAAGTGTTGGCCGTCGGACTGCTTTTGTGGCAGCTTCAGGTAGGGAGAGAGCAACAGCAAGAAGGAGCGAGGGTCCTCCAGACTCGCGGATGCATGACTATGCCCCGTTCTCACGAGTGATTTCTGACGGCATTGGCCGCCTTAGCAGGCAGTGCCGTGCTATTGAGCGGTGCAGGCATGGCCTATGCGACGTCCTGCAAGGAGGAGCCGGTAGGGTCGGAGGAGAGGGAGAGAGGGAGTGCGGGAGAGAGGTCAAAGAGTAGTCGGGGTGGTATCTAGTGGGAAGGTTCCAACTCGAGATGGACTCGTACAGAAGTCATGAAAAGAGGAATGCGGTCAGCAGATTCTCGAGTTCCCAGAAGGTGACATTTTAGTGATGAAGCCGGGAGGACGGGGAAGCATGTGGTACGCGGGATGAGGGACTTTCGCGGCCCTGACACGACAACGCCCGCCTTTCCTGCGCGCGGAGCCAGGCACACTTTATGTTGACAAGCACGACCGATCCACGTTTCCTTGTCCCTCGCCGCTCGCGCCCGCATGCCCTGTACTCGACCGCCTCAATGCACACAGAGTGTCGTCCTGCCAGCATCCTGCACCCTCCCTTGGCATTCCTCCTCATTCCTCCTCATTCCCTCCCTCCATCCACATCACCTGAAATACAGGACAAACACAAAATTCTCATTGTTGGAGGCGGCTCTGGGGGCCTGGCCGTAGCGGCGCAGCTCCAAATCAAAGGTATCCTCCCTCCCTCCTTCCCCCCCTCCCTCCCTCCCTCCC
>NW_005803406.1:6904-8463 GCF_000240725.1 Microchloropsis gaditana
ATGTCGTCGACAAAGTCGGTGATCAGCCTCTCGTTGCGCTGTGCCCAGTGCCTCTTCAAGAAATACCCTCCCACTGCGGCCACTCCGCCCACGCCAATAGCCACGGAGGAAAGAGGGACCCGCTGCTTCTCAATCACGTCCCACTGAGGCGAAGGGCCGGGGGGAGAAAAGGAGGGCGGGAAGGAGGGAGGAAGGGAGGAAGGAAGGGAGGGAGGGAGGGAGCTTGAGACCTTTCCTACATACTCCAGGGCACCAAGGATATACGGTTCCTGGGTCGACGTTCTTGAGCAGCACGTACCGAGTTATCTCGCTGCAATGTGGACCGCTGCGTCGCCCGCCTCTCCCCTGGTCGTGCCCCCGCGGCGTCCTGCTTGATGGGCTTGGAGGACGCTCGGGTGCTGGAGGCTTTAACCTTCTTACGCACCAGTTTCCGTTTCCGCCCACTCCCTTTCTCCGTGGCCGTGCGGGTTCTGGGCGTGCCCAACAATCTGTTGAAGAGGCTGGGCTTGGGAGGAGGTTCGGAAGAGGGCGTGGCTTTGTTGTTGAAGAGCCCGTACAGGCGGCTCTCTCTTCTTGACGGCCCCGAGGCTGCTGGAGACAGGTGGAGAGGGTGTGGAGAAGGGCAAAAATGTGGTATGGGGGAAAGGATTGTAACATGCGCGCAGGGAGTAATCGCTGAAGGAAGGAAGGAGGAAAGAATCGTTTGAGAACCCGACCCTTTGCTGTATCTTGAGGAGGAGGGAAAGGCCCGAGGGAGGTCGCCAATGGGGTGCTTTCGAACAACATGTTCTTTCTTTCCCTTGTTGTGCGTTTTCCCTCCATGCACCTTCCTGCGTGCTTCCGCTTGTTACGGTGACCAGTACACAAGGTAGAAAGGACGCCTACACTCCTGCGATGGGGGTTGGGCCCTTCCCTCCCCATCATGCTCTCTTCAAGGACCGTTTCACACAGAGGAAGGCTTGTCCGTCTGAGGCAGCAGTTCTCTAGAAGCCTGTAGAGGATACCTTCCAAATCCATCACTTTCTTTCCTACCTTCCCTTTTCGTATCCCTGCTCCTCCCTGAGAAAATTCCGCGGGGATTACGGGGGAGGGGAGGAAAAGGGGGGAAGAGGGAGGAAGAGGGAGGAAGAGGGAGGAAGAGGAAGAGAGCTAGGGTTGAGAAATAGGAGGAAGGGAGGAAGCGAAGGAGGGGAGGGGGGGGTGGAAGAGGGAGAAAGGGGGGAACTATAAGGAGGGAAGGAGGCGAACAACTACCGGGGAAGAAAACTTTAACAACGTCAAGAGCAATGCGAAAACCTGCCAGCGAGTCCTCGTGTAGTTAGTCAAGGTCATGGCATACTCAAAGGCTTCTAGAAACCTACTCCCCTCCTCCTTCCTCGTCCTCCCCGCCTCCTTCCCTCCCCATCATTTCTTTCACCACTCCTCTTCCCTCCCCATCCTTCCTTTCTTCCCTATCACTGCCTGCTTTCCCTCTCCTGCTATCCTTCACTCTTCTTCTCTCCATCAGTGGGGTCTTATCAGTCATCAGTCTTCTTCTTTCAAAGAAAAACGCACCCGCC
>NW_005803406.1:10407-13806 GCF_000240725.1 Microchloropsis gaditana
AAAAGAGTCCAAACTTTTCTCTTTAAAAAAAAAAAAGCCTCGACTGGCGTCCTGTACTCCCAATATACATCATTTGTGCGGGTCTAAGAATGAGTACGTCCGTGACTAAGAAGATAAAGGCTGGTTAAATGGGAGGAATATTGAGGCTTCGTGCTTCCCCCCGATCTTGTTCCACTTACCACCGCCAAGACCAAGCAGAAGGCACACCGGCAAGTGCGAGACGAGGTAGTGCTTCGGACAAAGGTCAGCATAAAAGCCACAGCAGCGCCGTCGGGGGTGGAAGTCTGCGGTGATTTTGACAGCCAACGCAAGGTGCCACTTAGCAACCCGAAGCTGAAAGTGCGGCCCTGCCCTCGGCTGCGAGCGTAATTATTCGTGACCAACACGTCGCGATGCTTTCACAAATTTTCCCTCGTGTCGCTCTCAAGCTTGATCCTGAAGCCCCTTCGTATCGATGAAACGCGTGAAGGAAAAAAAATGGGAGAGTGGTTCGACTAAGCAAGAAGGCGAGCGTAGTACGGGACGGAGGGAGCTAGACGGAATGTTCAGACAAGCCAAAATACTCAAAAGTCGCTCGTGCCATACCCAAGTACGTGGTGCCCGAAAGTTCCAATTACAACATGGCATAATATAGTAGCTTTTTTGTTTTCAGGATGGGTACGATTCTTAAAAGCCTGAAGTAGGGAATCCTGATAACTTTTTAAAAAGTAACCTCCCCCCTCTCCTCGCCAGTTACATGCCCTGCTCTCCCTTTACAATCCCCGGCTCCCTCCAGTACACCTATTCACAATTCGGTATAGGAGCCCAGTCCTGTTTCGTTGGACCAGGTTATCTCCTAGCGTCGGACAGTTTCGACTTCCACAGACCCTCTCACTCCGGGTCCCCCCCCCATAAGGACGCATCTTTTGGGAAGAGGAAGCCCGGTTGATCCAACGGCAAGACCAAATTCCTCGACTGGAAGGTGGTCGGTTTTAAGCCCACAGAAGGACGGAGCCAGCCAGGTCCCAAGATAGCATTGGCTGTCAGCATACCGGCGGCCAGGAAGGCAAGGAGGAGGGTGAGCGGATTGACTCCCAGGATGGTGACAAGGGCTTCCTTGGGAGAGAGGCCTGTGCCCGCGAATCCATCGCTGTCCTCCGAAAAAGAAGGTGTGGTCTTGGGATGGAAGGGGCCCGATGGTCATGAGGGAGAGATACAGCCTTCCTTATTCACAGGATGGCACGAGACCATGAAGCTAGCTCCCGCTACGCATGCCTGGAAAGGGAGAGAAGCCCCGCCTTCACGTCCTTCCAGCTCACTACCTGGACAAGAACTCCTCGACACTTTGTGCAGGAGAGAAAGAGAAGGGGAGGGAAAAGCGGCTAGCACCTACCTTGTCCTCAGTACTCCCAGGCTCCTCTCCGTCCTCAACGGCCCCGCCTCGCTTGAAAGGCCCGTGGTCGCGGTAGCTTTGGCATGACCGCCCTGACACGCCCGTGGTCCTGAACACCGGGTGAGAGTGACCTGGGTGAGTGTGTGTGAGTGGCCTTCGCTCCCGGTAGGGGGCGATGCCCTGGTGCCTAGGGGGAATGAAGGCCTCGACCGGCTCGCTGCCTGGTCCCGTATTTCCGAAGGCCCCCGCGAGGAGGAGCATGGCCGGGAGGAAGGGCCGTCTCCGTTTGCGCTGACGCGATGTGCCCGAGGGGAGACGACGTTTGTGGATGGTCCAGTCTCGGGAAGCAGTTGTCTTTTGCGTGGTCGTGCGTGATCCCTTTCCATGCGCATGGATGATCGCCATGGAGCATGGCTGCGTGCAGTGAATCGTGGGGCCCGCGGGTGTGCTGGTGCTGCTGTTCGCACGCCGGCAGTATCTTCGTTTTAAGGCTTCCTCGCCCGCCCTACACTCAACATCGGTCAAGGCTTCAATGCTTTCCATATATCAATGTGTATGGTTGTTTGGCAAAACTGGCCGTGCGCTTGCCCTTGGCCTTTCCCACCTCCTGCCTGACGTGTTGGAGGTATGAAAACGTAACATTACGCCGTGAGAGGAGGCGGATGTAATTCTAAAACCTAAGTAATCTGGCTTGGAAGCTGCCAAAGGTGCAAGAACTGAGTGGTAGCCATCCGATGAGGACTCAAATCGATCACTTCTCTTGTTATAATTACCCCTTACCTCCCCGGTCACGCTTCCACGTTCCTACTTGTTGTGATGTTGAGTGGTGGCGATAAAACACATCCTGTGCTATTCGGATTTTCCCGAAACCATGGGAGCATGCACCGCCAGGAGCGACGATCTAATGCCTCGCCAAGGAAAGAGATCCTGCGACAACGCAGCCATTAGGTGGTCAATCAGACTGGAAGGGCTTGCATCAAGGAAATCTCTCGTGACATTCACAACGCATCACGCACGTCATGAAAGACTTGTCGATGGTTTATCAGTAGACGGGCCGTAAGGCCTTTGAAGGGGCTGGAGGAGTAGGTGATACCTCCCCGGGAGCCGGAAGCACACGCCCTTCTTCATACGCATGCACCGCCCTGCGCTTCGTTTGTGCCGTAATATTTGGCACTTAATAGGCGCACAGTGCCTCGACACGTCCATGGATGTGCATGTTTGAGGGTGGCGACCACTCACGGATGCCCTGTCGGTGATAATGGTCCGCGGGCCTTGACTCCGGGATAGACCACGTCGTACCCTAAGTCTCTTGTATCCCAACCTATTTCTCGTCTTGACCACTCCTCGCGCAGGGCCCCCCCACTAGCACAATGGCTCGCTCCCCTTGCCTGTGGAGTGGGCTTCTGGTCGCCCTCCTCTTGTCCCTGATGGCCTCGTCCCACGCTTTTTTCATGGCAGCTCCGCTCCGACCTCCCGCTTCGACCCCCGCTCCCTATGGGCTTCCCCGGGGGCGGCAACAGGGTGCCATGAGCATGATGGGTGGGAAAGTTGCCAAATTTGGTTTCTTCTCCCCGGCGGTGATCGTGGCCAAGATCGTCCTGGGCGAGAAGAAACTGAACAAGGTACGTGAGGGGAAGGAGATGGGGAGGAAGGGGGCAACGTGTTGGGTGTGAAGAACCAGGCGCGTCTCCTGCGTCACTTTTGTGCGCGGAGGGAGGGTGACACAGTGCGAATGAAGGTGATGCCCTGGCAGTAATAACTGGGGGGAGGCGTCGATGGCAATGTGGGAGGACGAGCGTGAGGAACGTACTCACGGATGAAGGAGTGAGGGGGCAAAGTGTATACCACCAGGGTGCGAGAGGTGGTATTTCTCCCTCAGCCTACATCTATGAGAGTGACTCTTACCCCAGGAATCACATTGCGATGGCTCCTTCTGAGCTGTCCTCTCACGTCTCGCGTGCCTACGGGTCAAGGCCTTCTTCTCGATGACATGCTCCCATTCCCCCTCCTCCTCCCTCCCTCCCTCC
>NW_005803406.1:14948-15514 GCF_000240725.1 Microchloropsis gaditana
GGCCGCCGCGTGAAGACGCACCGACACACGGGCGCATTGCAATGCATAAAAATGAAGGAACACGGAAAGGTCGCAATGTCAAGTCGTGTGCGGGGGAAAAACCGTACCGGGGAGGTTCTTGCAGTGCCCTGGACGAGACCTGCCTGCGACGCCCTTATGACGTGCGTTGTAATCAAGTCCAGTTTTCACGCGCTCATGAAAACCACATTTTACAAGGGTGCTCAACAGGCCCACCCACCGCGTTGGTGAATGCATCGTCCCTTGTCTAGTTTGTCTTTTATCCAGGTCATGTAGCAGTGTGGGTCATGTCGAAGCCCTCCGCCTCGACACGTTTCTCCAATTTACACATCAGCGAGCGCACTACGACCTCACCCAAGGTACCCTCATTCCCTCCATCGCTTTCGCGACAGGACGCGCAGGCACGGATGGTCTGACGGATAATGGCGTACAACGCTCCGCGTCGTGGAGGGGGAGGGTGGAACCAGGGGGGAGGAAGGGGAGGAGGTAGTGGACGGGGCCAGGATATGCCAGATGTAGTCATTTTATTTTACCTAAAGCAGGATCAA
>NW_005803406.1:18757-20445 GCF_000240725.1 Microchloropsis gaditana
AGGACCGCATCCTCAGCCACCTCGAAGCGGAACTCCTCGTCCCAGTAGGGCGCCACCGTTTTTCGACAGATGGGCGTGCGCTGAAAGGAGGGAGGGAGGGAGAGAGGGAAGGAGGGAGGGACAAAAGGGGAGAGAGGAGGCCTGAGTCTTCTCCCCCGGAGGTATATGTCGATAGGAGAAGGAGGGGGGGGAGGGGGAAAAGGACACGGCAGGCGATAGGAATCGAGCATATGCCAGATGTAGTCATTTTATTTTACCTAAAGCAGGATCAATTGAGGTTCATACAGAACCACCGCTGCCTCTACTTCCTCCCTCCCTCCCTGCCTCCCTGCCTTAGCGGCGAGGTCCATCCCCGGCTCCTCTTCCTGAGCCCTCCCCCTTTCTTCTCGCACTTACCTCCTCCTGCCCAGCGAAGTTTATGTAGATGCTGACATCGATAGGTTCTTCCGGCGTCAGGCAACCGGGGGGGCTGATATCACGTGCCTCCACAACCCGGACCTGAAAGATTGAGGGAGGGAAGGGTACAAAGGGGGGAGGAAAAAGCACGCGTTGTAATTTATGCGCCCTGATGCAAGCATGGAGATATAGGCGCGTCCTCATGCACTGATGATGGGAACGTGTGCTTGCATGAAATGAAAAGGAAGATAGGAAGCAGGCAGCAAATGGGCCGAGGGGGGGGGGCAGTGCCATTGACACAACGAAGCGTCCCTTTAACTACCTTCACCACGGACGGCATGTCTTCCAAGCATGTACCCAAAGTAGCTGGACGTGGTTTCCTTGCCCGTGTGGCGTTTTCCCCGGCTCTCTGTCGCAGAAGAAGGAAATGGAGGAGGGAGGTGGTTAGAGGCAAAGGGTGATACTCAGGAGGCGATATCATATTATTCCAGCATACCATGAAGTCATCCACCGATTCGCCCGTGCTCTGGGGGAACTGCACCCCCCAAAACATGATTGCGTGCGTGTATGGTAGCGGAGTGTCGCCATGGGAAGGCAGTGGGTTCCAGTTTTGTGTCTTTTCTTAAAAAATGGTTTTGGGGTCCCTGTGACCGCCGCGGGCGAGAAGCTGATCCGGTGCCGCTCTCTGTCTGTTTACCCTCACCCATCTTGCCGTCCTCCGCTGATTCATTCATGCACCCACCCACCCAACCGGTCCAATCCCGTGCACAGACGCATTCGAGAGCATGCCTGGGTTCTCCCTCCGCTCCCAGGACGCGTGGCGTAATCACCCCATGCTGGCTTCGGGCTTCAAACGACCCATCCCTAATTTCACCTTGGCCTGCGGGATTTTTCTCGGTCTCGTGGCAGTGGACTGGGCGAACAAGGCAATAAATGGTACGAACAAGCTTTGCACGAGGGTCAAGTCGAGCTTTCGTGGGCTCAGTGGGAGGAGTCAGAGCTGGTGGAGGGTTACTACGGGAGCAAGCGCGCGTTTCCCCCCGTGCACGTACACCTCCTCCCTTCTTTCATACCCCTTTCCATCCTTTCCCGGCATTACTTCCCTCCCGACTCCAGGCGATGGCCATCACCACGCGAATCCAGTCTCTGTGACATTCGTGGACGATATCGACGGACCTTCCACGACGGTGATAGAAGAGAGCAAGGGAAGTCATGGTGCCCGCCATTGAGGGGAAGGAGGGAGGGAGGGAGGGAGGGAGGAAGGGAGGGAGGGAGGGAGCCCCTCCATCCCT
>NW_005803405.1:0-17312 GCF_000240725.1 Microchloropsis gaditana
CCCGCCCTCCCTCCCGCCCTTCCTCCCATCCTCCTTATCGATTTTCCCCTGCCCCACACGCATGCGGCGCGCCTCATCCCTCTGACCACTCGCTTTCTACCCGTTCTCTGCCTTCCCTGTCGCCGCAGGTGATCAAGAAGGACGTGAAGAAGGAGGAGGCGGAAGCCCTCCTTAAGAAACTGCAGGACGTAGGCGCGAAGGTGGAGTTGGTGTAGGAAGGGGGGGCGATAGGGAGGAGAGGGAGAAGTGATAATGTGTCACGGTGATAAATGGTGCATAAAATAGAGGAAAAGCGACGGCGCTGGAAGGATAGCGGGGCCGGAGGGGGGGAAGGCATTAGGAAGAGTGACAGGGGACGGTTGGAGATGGAGAAGGGTGATGCCGTCAAGGACGGGGAGGGGGGAGGGGTCATGTGGAAAGGATGGGAGAAGGGGAGAAGACGAGAGGGGGGATGGAACGGAGTGTCAGCAGTGTGGGAAGGGTGGATCTAGGAGGCGATATGGAGGGAATGGGAAGGCGCTGTCACGGCGGTTCCTGCGTGGGAGGGGATTCAGCCGGCGGAACGTCCGGTGGCAGGAGGATGGTATTGGATGCCAGCGGAAAGGAGCACGGTACAAAGAGTGTGGGGCGGGGACTGTCGAGTCAGGATTGTTTCTAAGGGCGCCGGTCGTCGGAAACATGGAAAGAAGGGAATCATGCCTGACAGCGTTGTTCTTTGTCGTTCTTTGCCTCTCTTAATCGTTCCTCTTGGTCCCCTGCCGAAGAGAACATCCTCATTGAAGGGTGCCGGAGCTCTTTCTATCTGCCGTGGATGTCTGGGATGGGGGCGGCTCTCCTGGGCGAAGATAGAAAGAAAGGCACAGATTATATGGGGATAGACAGCACGATCTCTCTCCCTTCGGGGATTTGCGGTCCTTCTGACAGTGCTGGCTCTTTTCCCTACCATTCAGAGTCGGGGTCCTGGAAGCACGCGGTTCGCGTGCTTGGGCATGAACGTCATGACTGCATCTTTCTCCTGCCTTGCGTCTTCCCTCTCGATTCCTGAGGGGACAATGGGGCCAAAAACACAGCTTGGAGGCAGGCGGCGCAAGGGCTGTGGATCATGTGCTTTCTTCCAAGGAGCAGTGTGGGGATCAGCATGTAAACTATGGTCAAGAAAGGAACGCAGGGCGCCGAGGAGAACCCATGTCTCAATACTTGGAAGCAAAGTCAACCGCCTTGTGCTTGGCGCATGTGGAGGGCAGTGGACTCGTTTCAGGAAGGCGAGGACTGTCGTTGACAGAATTTCTCCCTCATTGGTCCATCGATGGAGGGCCTTGAACGTCATTAGTGCGTTTTCCTTTTCTGGTCACTCCTGTCCTTTCATGTTTCCTTTTTTACTTTGAGAGCTCCTCCGACGTCCCCCCCCCCCCATTCTCCCCCTTTCCCTACTTTTGACGGTTCATTGTCCTGATGTCTTCACTCCACATAGTCAAATGAGTCCGTGAGCCTGTACGCGAGCACGCGCGTGCGTGTCCAGAGGTGCAACCAAGGGGTAAGAGGGAAGGTAACACTTACTCAAACATTCCAACAGATGACGCAGACACCAGGGAGGCAGTTCTTAGACGCAACATGCCCTTGAACCGAGCACAATATATTCCTCCCTTCTTCCCGCTTTTCTCCCTCGAATAACGCGCGACCGATCGTGTTCTGATTACCACCCGCGTCCCCTGAACCTCTTACCCTAGGAATTTGTCGACGTCCTTGCTGTACATGCCGCGTTTTTTGACCAAGTAGCTCTAGTGCCAGGGATGGGTCCGAACATGTAGGAGGCATTTGTCTCGTCAGTCACCCACCAGAACGACGCGTGTATGCTTGGAAAGGATCGGTGCCGACGTCTGAAGACAAACGCTTCCCATCAATCATGGCACGAAAGAGTTTTCCCCCCCCCCCTCCGGTACTCTCTGTACCTTAATGGAGAAGATATTGTCCGTCCACCGATTGACTCCCTGCTTACAGAGAGCAGCCTGCGCCTCTGGATAAGATGAGAGAAAAGGTCTCGCGTGAATTTCCTCGATACGCCAAGGATCCGCCCGGCTAGGATGTATTGGTGAGAGTGTTTCGTCCAGCGAGCGTCGCACTGAGCTCACGTAGTGGTGTATGCGTCTCATCGACATGGTTCGATGGTCCTCGCCCTTGTTTCTATCCTTTTGTTTTGTCTAGAATGGCGCATGCTTCCTTTTTCCACCTACCAAGCCGTTCGATCTTCACCGGGTCATTATCCTTGAAGCGTTGCACTTCCTCCAACTGCTTCGTTTTCAGGGCAAGGGCAGTTTCGTAGTCCCTGGATGGAGGGTGAGAGGATTCGATAATGGATACATACGAATTACCAGGTCGCTCTACGTTTCGTCATCCAGTTCAGTTGACGTGTAGGAACGGGGTTGTAGATGCAAGAAACCGAGTAAGCGGGGTCCTGACGGGGCAATTGGCCGCCCTTGGACTTCCTCTGCTCCCAACCTCAAGCCGCGTCTCTCCCGCCTTTCTTCTTTTCCCTACTTACTCCATGTTCTGTCTCCTCTTTTCGGAATCTTGGCGTCCCGCTGACAAAGCTGCTGCTTTCTCTTCCAACGTGCTTACGTGAGCTTTGAGTCTGGTGCAGATGAGATGGGGGCGAAAAGAAGATGATGGAGCGTGGAAAATAGATTGAGACCCCACAACGGCACAGAACGCTACGATACAGAGAAGAAGCAAAGGCGAAGAGCCATACGAGGGAAAAAGAGGAAGGGAATGACGTGAAATAAGAGATGCCCTTATTGTGGTGAGGAGAGTCAGCATAGAAGAGACCCTCCCGTGGAGGGTAAACGGATAAAAAGAGGAGGAATCGACCGAGATAATGGCGTGCGGGCCGGGAGCAAAAGAGGTGAGAGAGAATGGTAGCACATACCTAGCGACTTCGCTCTCTAAATTGACGGTGGCGGTCCTTTTCGACGCAATAGCCTTGCCAGGAAAGGCTGTCAATAATCATGAACATGAAAAGTGGAAAAGAGATAGGGAGACAAGGACCGAAGAATACACGAATTCAGGATGCAGGAGAAGTAGCTTGTGGCTTTAAGAAGGGAAGTGGAGATGCGAGAAGCTTATGGGGGGTTGCTCCTCCATCTCTTCCCCGACCTCCCCCCACCTCTACACATCCTCTCCTCCCCTTCCTGCCGCCCCTCCCCTCGCGCCGTGGTCCCTGTCCCCCCCTACCGACCGAAGAAAACGTTGCTTGCTCCAACCTTTTCCATTTCGACCAAGCCATCGTCGACGAGTCCTTGGTTGACGTCCTTCACGCTACAGATCGAGAGGGGGGACACCACAGAAAAGGCGGTGGAAATGAAGAGAAATTTAGTGCCGGTGCTGCCTGACACCACAACCCCCTTGTTGCCTTGCTTCAAAGCCTTCCCACGGCTTTCCAGGCAGTGTCCTGCTCACCTCTGTGACACAACACCTTGTTTCGATGCGAGACCCTCCATCTCTTTTAGACTGTAGACGGCACCCTAGGGCATGGGAGTGGGGTGAGATACGGGCGGTCAGTAGAGAAACGGCGTGGCCATGACCATGATTGCCGACACTTTTTTTTCTGCCCTATCGAGATGCAGAGAGCGTATGGATCACCCGCCGCTGGACTCCAAAGTACGCCTTCCTTCCTCCTTCGCTTCCGTCCCTGTCACTCATCTGGATGGGGCCCCGGATCACTTCATCACTTTCTCCCCGTTCCCTTCCCTCTCAAGACATCATTTGTGTACGCCGCGTTTCTATTACCGTGGAATGGTAGATTTTCAAGATTGTTTGGCGCTTCTCCTCCAAGGACATGCCTTTCCGCTTCGGCATGGTGCTGAGGTCAAAATGGCTAGTGTCGGGACAACCAAAATCCTGTGGAGTATGAACTAAGGGTGAACAAAAACACCTGCATGTAAGCCTTGAAAGAGCACGAACCATGAAAGCAATGGAGGCCCGAGATAATTAAATCGTTGACCAAGTTCATATTTTCTATAAGAATATGTTTCCACTCGCTCAAGAAAGTGCAACCAAGGCCGCTGGGATCTAATTTGGTGACGGGGCACCCACCTCCTCGAGGTCCCTAAAAGTTCCCCCACCGAACCTTTTGGAATGTCAAAAAAAGAGAATTAGGAGCTCTTTCAGCGGCTTAGAGCGGGTGTGGATGCGATAATACGGCCGCTTACATTTTTCTCGTCGAGGAAGTGGTGAGTCCGATGGGCCGAGCTTACAAGGACGAGAAGGGCAAGAAAAGCAAAATCGAACTGAAAGGCGATGAAGGATTAAACACATTCAAACTGCGTTATATTACTGTTACATTCTTCATCTATGAGTTCACCGTGTTCCTTCCCTGGCTCTTTCAACCCGAAGTACCTACTTCTTTGTCGTGCTCTTGGAGTCGCGGCGGCAATGACCACTGCGTCGTCTCGCTGCTCGCAGCGACCTCCACCGGCTTCCGCACTACCTTTCCCTTCTTTTTCTCAATGCGATCAAAATGCTACCAGCTCTTGCAGCCGCCGCACTCCATTATCCCCCTCCCATCCTCAGGGTCATGGGTCATTTTGCAGTAACAGAAAATCTCCTCCTCCTCCTCCTCCTCCTCCTCCTCCTCCTCCTCCTCCTCCTCCTCCTCCTCCTCCTCCTCCTCCTCTTCCCCTCCTCCTCCTCCTCCTCCTCACTTATACCACCCTATTGCATCCTCTCCATCGCAGCAGCAGCAGTTGCAGCAGCCGCATCCCTTTGCTCCTGCTCCACCTCTTCCGCCGTTCATCCCTGTTCTCCGCTGATGTCCTCATCTTCCCGGCAGGCATCGTCTTCCACTGAAAGCGGAGCGTCAAACCCTGCCTCCTCGTCCTCATGCGTCGCGATCCATCCCTCGTCCGTCTGAACCTTTCCTTCCTTCATCTTTTCCTTGCTGTGTTCGTCTCCGCTGCGGTCGTCACTGCTGCTGGTGCTGCCGCCGCCGACATCACCCTTCCCTATTACCCCCGCCACTCGGGAACGCTTCGCGGCTCTCCCCGCAATCTCTACTCTCACACTGTCTCTGTTGCTTACCTGAAGCACCCTCTTGAACACCAACAGGGACTCTACAAGTCCGTGGCCTCCTAGGCCGCCCAAGCGAGCTTGATGCTCAGCGAGTCCCGCCTCCGTGTGGAAAAGGTCTCGAGTCTCGTGACGAGGATGGGCCCGAGGGGGTTCGTCGGGGGCCACCAAGGGGTGGGGCTGGCGGCTCTGTACGGTGAGGAGGGTACCGGTGTCCGCGCCGAGTGGGGTTCCCGGGATATGGTGGTGCACCTTGGGGAATACGTGGCGGGCGTGGTGGACAAGGTAAAGAAGAAGAAGAGCAAGGGGCTCTTCTTCTTCACGCTCCTCGTCCGCCTCGTTCTCTCCAAGGTGCACCACCACCTCCGGGGCACCCCACTCGGTGCGGACACCGGTACCCTCCTCTCCGTAATGGCTTTCGGACCCAGACTTATATTCGCTCTACATCAACAGGAGTTGAAACGTGGCACGATTTGCTCATGCATGCGCATGGATTCTCTCTTTTTTCATAGCGTCACCTAAAAGGAGCACTAAAATAAGTCAGAAATCAGCCAGCACGGCGAAACCAGGGTCGAATACGATGTGCGTATCTCATGGGTGCGTGGGTACTTACCGCTGGAGACAAATAATAGCAATGTAATGAATTTCTTATGAAAGCAGGCAACTTTATTGCACATTTTCGGAGAGGTGAAATACCGAGATATAGTCTGTAAGCGGCCTCTTCTGTAAAGGAGATGTCACCTTCATTTTTACCAAAATTTATGCACACGATGAACATTCAACCATCAACCACCAACCAAACATCTTTACTCGATGTTTCACAATTGAAATTATTATCATTTCCCATGGCCGTATTCATTTTTGTTGCGTACGGGATTTTTTCGACATACCAACTTCCATATCATCTCATCGTTGCTGCGTCAAGCTCCACTTTGATCAAATACAAATAAAATCTGCTCGATGCACGATGGATATGACTTTCCCCTTGAGCGTTTTATAAACCCTAGATTGAAAGTAAAGGGCGTACTAAAAGCTGTTTCCGACTCCTTACCTTTGAGTTGGGCTCCAGCTGCAGATTTCGAAACATTGACGACGCTCGGGCCTGAGCCGTTAGACGAGCCGTTAGACGAGCCGTTTCGAAGCAGCTACCGCAGACCTATTACAATGTGCCCCCTAGTGCTGATCTATTTCGCATATATTGTCGAATGAACCATATGCATGGTATGAATGATGATTACACAGTGAGCTGGGTTAGTTCGTATTTTGTCGCTCTTTTATGTATTCCTTCCGTCATGGGTGCTCGATCTACCGCTAGAGCACCGGCACACGATTCAAACGAACAAATTGGCCCCCTTGACTCCACATTGATAACGACGTTACATAATCAAGGTCCAGCCTGTTACTAATTTACTTTTTTAATATTACAGGTGACTATATGCCACTTTTTAGCTATGGAAGGCGCAGCGATGCGAGAAGCAGCCCTCCTCCCTCCGGCGCTGGAGATGCCAATTCGTCGTCTTCCAAGCGGCGCATTGAAAGCGGGAAGAAGAGCAGCAGCAAACAGACCAAAGAAGATCAACGTTTAGCCCGACGATATTTTCAGATACAGGACCGGTACGTGGTGTTGCAAAAGTTGAATGCTTATCAAGTGTGGTCTTTCCAACCTGTTGCTTTCCCTCTGTCACTTTCTTTCTCACTCCTTTCTTCTTTTATTTCCATTTTTCAGATCTCTTACCGCCCTTCGTATCCTCTTTGTGGTCGGCATACCGCTGACTATCATCAATATATCATTCGCTTGTGTGTACGCCTGGATTTTTGCGAATCAGTACAGCTACACAAAGGATGACTGGCAACGGTGTTTGGTCTATCCAAATCAGGTAGAGCGGCGAGATAAAGCGACAGGAAGGAATAATGATGTGAGGGATGACATATGACTGATTTACAATTAAAACGATCCTACTTGCTAGGCTGTCGATCCCCTTGGAGGCTCAACAGCAGATAAAACGAACTACCTTATGGCCGCAGGTAAGAAAACTCCGCTTTCCTTCCTCTATCTTTACCTCTTCTCGTCTTACACGTAACATTTTTCTCTCCATTCGGGGCCTGGCATGTTTTCCCTCAATCATAACAGCCTCGTATGCCGGTCGCGTCTTTGTCTTCATAATCGTCGTCTTCAAGATGGCTTACGTCGGAGTAAAGGTTAGTGGCGCCTAGCTGACCATTCCTTTCAACCTCAAAACCATTGACCTCAACCACTCTATGTGTTGCACGGTACACGTGCTCCTGGCAAAGCAAAGATTATCCGAAGACGAGAGTATCACGTCGTTTGGTTTGATTCTCCTGCGATCCCGCTTTCCTCCACTGGCTCTCCTTAACGTCTTGCCTGCCTAGGACACGGATATCCTTCCCTACTCCCTCTTTGCAAATATGATGGCAATTCTCGGCATTATCGTCTACAGAGAAGCGGAGCCTATTCAGCCGCAACCCCAGGTAAGAAGGGAAAGAAAGCATGAAGGAGAGATGGGAAGAGAGGGGAAGGAGAGCTCGGATGAGGCAACTGCATAGGAATCTGTCACTGTCACACCTTTGCAAAACTTATGGCCGTTGTCTTCTCCTGCCATCCTCTCGCTTTTTTAGCAACTCTCTGCTACTCTCTTGACACTGGTCAAGTACATACAACCGAACATGTACTCTTTCCCCGCCGCGGCGAAATGGGCCCCGGCCTCTTGCAGCCTGGCTTACGCCCTGAACAAGTGGTTCCTGATCTTTCAAATACTGGTCGTCGTCCTCATGGTAAGAAAGAGAAAGTGAGGGATATTCCAGGGAGGGGGTAGGAGATAAGAGGCAGGGATGCTGAAATGAAAGGCAGGTTCCAGAAGAAAGGAGGGGAATAAGGGTGACGTGACGCTGCTCGTATTGCATGGCAAATCGTGTGGCTTCGTTTCACCCCCTCCCGCGTCACTTCTCTTCCTGCTCCTTCCTTTTTCCTGCCCGTAGTGCTCTATTTTCCTCGTCATTTCCACGTGTGCTGTTGCCAACTACCGAATAGGAAAGCGTTGGCGATTCCAGTTAGAAGGTACCATCCCTCGTTTTTCCCCTTTTCTGATCGCCCTGCCACAATCTGTCACTTTATGTCGCAATTTTTCTAGCTTCGCCTCTTGCTCATTGTACTGTTCGCAGTCCTCAATTTCTTCTTTTCTCTTCCTCCTTTAACTTCTCCTTTTTTTTCTGGTAGCTAACGGCTACCCCTTGGGACTTCTCGTCATCGCTTTTGTCGGCTATGTGACATGCTTCTATGCAAAAGAGACCGTGGCACAACTGACACTGGACGTCTTGAATGTAAGAAGGGAAGGGTGGAGAGCGGAAAAAAGAAATGAGGTAGTCTGCTTCTAGAAAACGTGTGAGGGGAAAGCTACAATGAGATTAAGACAGCAATGCCGACAGAGACGACTTCAGTGATCTCGGCAACACCATATTTTCCTTTCCAATAACAGGAATCTAAACTCAACTCTATATTTGCCTTCAGTAAGGGAGAACTCGACATTGTCTCGCTGACAATGATGATGACCTTGGGAGCGATTGGTGTTGGTACTTGCAAGGTATTTCCTGTCACCTTTTTCTGGCCTTCGTTCAGTCACACATTCTCTCCATAGCAGCCATTTTTGTACCTTCTCTCTATATATCGCAGCCTCATGTGTGCAATTACACGGCCACACCAATCTTCACGCTCTTTCTTTCCTCTGCTCCTTCCTTTCTCTTCATTTCTTCCCTAAATCCTGCATGTCATCCTCCCCTCAGGGCGACCTAGAAAAATTTAAACTCGGCGCCTTCATTTCCTACATTCACGTGGTCCTCTCCTACCCGTCCGTGCTAGCAACCATCCATGCCTACAACAGCGTCACCTATCCTTACAACAAGGTAATTGACAGCAAAGAAGCTGGGAGTCACGTTCGTGTGCACAGGCCACAGAACTCTTCCTCTTCTTTTCTTCTTTTGTCTAATCTTCTCCTCCCTCCGTTTTACTTCAACTATATAACGCTTTCATGTTTTCCTCAAATCGATAGTGTTTTTCCCTTTCGTTCAAACCTCTAATGCCTGCCTGTCCCCCACATTCATAGGATAAATCGCTAGCACAAGCCTTTTCCATTTGGTCGTTGGATCCTGCCTACGGTTGTCCTGCCTACGTAACAGCCAAATCAGCTATTTTCGAGCGCTTCCCCAAGGTAAGTAAGAGAAAGGAAGGGAGGAGTGAAAGAAACAAGGAGAAGCGTAAGGGGGTAGATGATCGTGTCCGAGTCGAGCAGGGTTGATGGGTGCGTAGGAGTGTATTTCTTATGTTTCTCGAGACTATAGCATATCTATCGCGCACTCATAATCTGCGCTGGTCCGTCCGTCCTTGTCGTCGACGTTTTCTTACGTCCCTTATCTTTCGTAGGAAGCTGAGACCCTCTGTCGCATGTGTCATTTGTCCTTGATCGGACAACTCATACAATTTGGGGCGCAGCACTTAGTTGTCATAGCTTGCCTATATATCCTCTATGCGAATCGCGACCTCCCTGCTCAGCGATTAAGGCTTGGAACCTACATTCCAGACTATCTAGGAGGTAAGAGCTGGGTCAAATGTAGAGAAAAGAGCTTCAGGCACTCGGTATAGTTTTTGCCAACGTCTAACCGAAAAGGTTGTAAAAAGGGGCAATGTATAGTATGCTCATGATGTTGGGAAGCGTCTTAAAAGGTGACACGGCAGTATGCATCATGCGACTTTTTTTTCTCTCTTTTAGGTTTACAAGTGAACGTTTCTGTCAACGCGCCTATTGAGGGCTACAAACGGAACTCCTCTCGTGTTGCCGTTTCGCATGAGAAGAAAAAAGGGCGCACCGAAGTGCCCTATGGTGTCCACTATATCCGTCTTCCGGGGGAGCCTGAGGAGGAAGACACGATACTGGGAGACAGAGGTGCGGAGGAGGGAAAGATTAAAGATGAAAATGATAACGTGGTTATTGGGGTGTAAGGCTTTGAAGGTCCTGTCCGGAATAAGTAGGTTACAAAAATTATGAACAAATTACTCGAAAAGAAGCATTTCAAGCGCTTATCTGTCTTTAATTCTTCAGAAGTGAATTCTTACATCGATGACGCGAATTGCGACGTTGCACGTCAGTACCAGTATGTATGCAAGTGATGCCACACGTAGCGTATTTCTACACTATTGCGAAAATCTCGCACAATTATTATCTCAAATGTCCCTGTCAATCCAGGCTTCATCCTCTAGTGTTTATCAGACGTCTCTTCAAGCCACTTGCCTTACCAAGATGTGTAGCGTGAAGTCCCCTAAGGGCCAAAAATATGTATGCGACCAAGACTTTTTTGTACGTTGTGTGTTTGTGTCGAGCGTTCGCTGACCCCCGGGAACAATGCTAATTTGAGGGTATCGTATATAAGCAAAACGAGAGCATAAGATAGACAAAAGGTCTAATTTTAAAAGGCTTAAATTTCAGATCAAAAGAGGTCGAGAACAAGCCATAATATGAGTATTGAGGAGAGGATCTCGTGAAGAGTACATTTTTATCGATAGTTGACGTATTTTACTGTCCTTCGCTAGTGATGGTCACTGTCTTATAGCCTTTCTTCCTTGTATCCAGGTTTAAGGGTTCGATTTTGAGTGTGTTAATGGTGCATGCATGGGTCGGGAGCCCATTATCCGGCGTGACTTTTCAAACATAAATTCGTCAAAAATGGAGGGTAATCGAGGGTTAAAAACGCACCTTTTTGTTGTCCTTATTTTGGACGTGCAGTGTACTGATGAGATGGTTGACTGCTCTTTTACATGGCCATAAGTAAGGGCTTACGCATGTCTGCTGCGAAAAAGAGAAAAATGCTGCCGAGATTGCGAGTCATAAGTAACGTAGACTGTAGTGTAGTAGGATGTGACGTTCAAGGCGGTCGAGAGAATGCTAGTAAACATTCAAGAAAGACCTACACTTGCTACAGAGAGCTTTTTTTAATGAAAACACTGAAATAACTGAAGACCAAAGCGAAAATGGGCCCAACACTTGTGTGTGTGACTTATAAGAGCTTTCACTTGCCCTTGTCTAGGGATTTTCTTTCAAACATGCCGTTAAAGAAGCGGAATTTTCGTCACCTTTCATTCTTACTCGTCTCCCCGGTAACCAGACCTTCATGATCTTGCAACTAATTGAGTATACATTTCATTTTTATGACAAATAATGAAGGCTGTACAAATATTGCGCACAGGAAAGGATAGCGACCCCAAGGTGTATGTTTCCGGGAGGCAAGCCCTGAAAAGCCCGAGAGATGGACATGGGCCCAAATGGCTGCCGAATGACGCGCATTCAGAAAATACTTATGCTTCTGTACGGTGCCCTTGTCATCTTTGACTGCTGGACACAACGCTGCATAGAAATTGACATCTTCAAAAGGCTATTGAAAGAGAAAAGAAGTTATGTCGAGCGGTGGGTTTCCTCGTGCGATCAGTCTTCGATTCACCGTTGGCCATGTCAGGGCAAGCAAGGGACGATAGCTAAGTTGTGTAACCTTCCCACAGTATAGGTGAAGGTTTGTTAGCAAAAGCATGGTAAAATTGACAGCAAAAAGATAGTTGGAGGCAGATTTCAGGGTACAGGTGTGGGGGCTCGAAAAACTCAGCCGCTCCTGTGATCTCCATGTGCACGCCATGACCTGAAATGTTTGCGTTTCTGGACAACTAAGAGCTTTTGCCCGCGCGTCGTCAGAAAGCGTGTAATATTTCCTACGATATGTATTTGATCCATTTCAAAAATTGATCCCGGCGGCAAGGCACGCTCTAGATTGAGATGTGTAGGCGTTTGTACGATCATGCACGACAGTCCCTACGTCCTATCTGTCTCTTGTCACGGATTTGTTTGAGGGGTTCAATCGCACATTAATCATCGCATATAGTATTTCATGGATCGTCAAATCGAAGCGTCGGGGGCTCCTTGCCACAATCTCTCGCATTTCTTGCCTGCCTCTACGGGAGAAATGCCGGCTGGAAAAAGCATTGCTCATTACCCTCAGAAACTATTCTCTTACAGCCCTAGGAAAGCTAGCCTATGAACGAAATGCCAAGTATTCCATATCCTAACGACCTATCTTTTTTCTCGTCCCTATTTTCAGGGACTTTCTCCATTGACTCTGACGGGAGAAAAGTGGCGCTCAAAAGACGATATGATGCCATGGGGCTGCAGCGACAGATAGTTATAGTCTCAACGATAGACCTTGCAGCTGCGGCGTGCCCGGCACCATGCGCGAGCAAAGCACTATAGAACCCAACCAGAGATGTGTCTTTAGATGGCGCACCGCTCTTGTCGCCTGTGTTGCATGTAGTCTTTTCTTGGCAGCGGGCTTACTGTTGCACGACCATCTCAGAGAGGGCACCAGAGGAGGAGCCGGTGGGGAGGGAAGTGCTGCTTACAGCCTAGACACGATAGAGACATATGCTGATAAAGAGTTGCATAACTCGACAATACCCAAAACCTTGGATATCGAAGATAAAGTACATGGGGGTGATCAAGGAGGTAAAGGTGAAAGAGGAGAAGACGAAAGATTAGAGAGTGGGGGAGGGGGGGGCAGCGAGCTGATGGGAATAGGGAGGATTTGATAAGGTGCATGATCAAGAATACTTTTGCTTGATATTTGGTCTGTTTTTCCCCCTATCCTTAGAAACAGCCGCTGCTTCTCCCACTGCATCTGCGGTCGCTCCCCCGGCCCCTAATCTTCTTACTACCGCCCACGCTGTTCTTTCTAAGGGTAGTGACCGTTTCTCCTCCAAGCAGCAGGCTTCCTCTGACCAGATGGACGCTTGCTATCCCCAGACGGCCGATGAGCTGGTAGAGGCCGTGCAGGAGTTGGATTGCTCTCTCTTATTTTTGACGAATTTTGATCCCCAAGCGTACCTGATAACGCAGCACATTATGGTTGACCGGCCTATTCGCATTGTCGGTCATCCCGTCTTTCTCCCCGTAATCGATGCCTCCACCCTCAACATGGCACCGCGTGCGTTTCGAGTGGTGGAGGGAGGTTTTTTGGATCTGCAATACATTCGAGTCCGGGCAGGCGTAGGGGAAACCAAGGAGCGTCCTGTGTCTTCAAACCAAACGCAAGCCGAGAGTGCTTTCGGTGAGACAAGCGGCACCCAACAGGTAGGGGTGACTGGCAAAATTTTGGAGACCCGGGGCGGCTCTGTGGCTATTGAACAAGGCGCTTCGGGGGCGAATTTTGAAGGGGTCATTTTTTTGTCGGTGGCAAACTCGTGGGAATCCGTGCAAGAGGCCATTCAAGCGACCTACACGGGGATGGGGGGACGCACGTATGGTGGTCATATCTTCATCGCGGGAGGATCGGTCAAATTTACGAACTGCCACTTCTGGACGACCGCGATATTGCTCCCTTTGACTGATCAATTCTCGTTGGGCGGAGATATTCTAATGTTGGCGGGTACATTGACAGTCACTGCATGTACTTTTACGTCCACTACAATGTTTGGTTCGCTCGCGGGCGCCGGTATGGTAGTAGGGATATTAGGCGGCGTCGGCGTCTTCACATTTTGCGTGATTCAAGAATCGATCATAGCCAACCACTCCAGTGGGCCCGGGCAAACGATTTTGGTCGGAGGCGGGGTGCAGATCATAACAGGCATGGACTTCCGTTTAGTGGCGGTTGTGCTAGCTTTTGTTGGCTTCGGTGACTTTGCCACGGCGGCTGGGGTCTTGGTCATGACCGGCGTCACCATCGAGAACGCCTACGGTGTTTTGTTCGCGGTCGGAGCTGGTTTCTACACGGCGGTGGGGAGCGGAACTTTGGTGCAGATTGGGGTGAGCTACGTCCAGTACTGTGGCCCATCATTCAACGCGCTGGCCGGCTCCAGCATCTTTGTGGGCAGTGGCGCCAGTATCAATGTAGGCGTGCCGTCTCTGTTTGCCTACTCTACAAACACGTTTAGTGGGATTGGAGGCTTCTCTTACAATGGGGCGGGTGTCTCCGTGTGGGTAGGGAGCCCTTCGGTCAACTGGGCTTCCACATATTCCTTTTTTGGCCTAGGAGGAACTCTTGCCGACTCTGCGGGGTTTACTACCTTTGTAGGTAGTCCCACATTCTCTGCGTATGCGCTGTTTTATTTCGCCGGTCAAGGAGGGACACTTTGGAAAGGATCAGGGGGCGCGGTGGTGGCTCTTTCGCCCGTCTATGCCCCCGCTTCGCGTCAGTACGTGAGTGGAAATGCGGATAATTTCTACGTGGCAGGTCGGAGTTTTAATGACGCCAAAGGCTTGACATACGCCAGTCGATCCAAATTCGCGAGCACAAATTCTAAAAACAAGACAAATGGAATGAGGAAAATGACTCGACACAAGCAACGGCGAGTCCGAAAGGACATCGTGGGCGGTTCGAAGGGAAAGCACGAAGAAAATGAGGAAATAAAGCATGAGAGCACTTTTGAAAAGCGAAAGGTGCAAAAAACAGGCCATGTGGAAGCTAAGAAAGGGAAGCGCTATCTAAAGTCTGATAACGTCGGCCTGCCATATCCATGGGACTGGCAGCATTACATCTCACAGAAGGGTGACGATGCGGAACCCAGCAATCGGTTTTACATGTACAAAACCAAAACTTTTGAGACAAAAGACATATATGACCAAAACATCACACAATCCCTTGCTAGTTGGGTGCCGCTGAAAATGCTAGATGCAGCCAAAAGCCTTGAAGAAGGCTTCGGTAAGCATGATGCCCAGAATCGGTTGCGAATGTTGCCACAAGTTTCCGTAGACAAAGGAGATGCCGGAATGGCCACTATCAAGAAGGATCTCTTGCATGTCGGAGACAATTCCACGGCTGCATCTTTACCCGTGAAAAGGAAACGTCACACCCTGTACGTGGAGGAAGGGATTGACGTTTGCCAGATCTGCGAAGTGGACTCGATCGATGGTCCTGGAGCCACACGCTGTGAATACACGGCAGCAGCGTGCGCTGCCCTCGATCAAGCGCACCCCGACGAAAGTGAAGGGGCCAGATTCGATATCCAAGACATCAATTTCGAGCCCACTTGCATCGTCATTGGCACCCTGCTGCTGATCTGGACGGATACCACCCAGGAATCAACAACACGCACTGAGCGCTTGGAGGCAAGCGACTTGCGAGACGCCATGCGGCTCTGGATGCGGGATGAGATGGATCTACCAGACACTCAAGTGAGTGTTTTTGCCAAGGGACCCGACAAAGTCACCTCTCAATGGCTATCAGAGGATCCTGTGTTTGAAAAAAGGGCAAGCAGAAAAATGCTTGAGGCAACCTCTCTAAGCTGTCCTTTTCCGGAAAGTCAGGAGTTTACTGTGGCCTTTGTCGCCCACAATGTAGAAGCGGTGGAGATTTTGACGATTGCGCTGAGTGGAAAAGAGGGACACGAAGGCGAAGTCGCCGCCTTCCTTTCGTCTAGAATACAATTTAGCGCATCGTCGGACCTATTCCTGTGCAGCGTGGAAGCAAGCTACGAGGAACGACTAATTATTCCAGCTTATAACAGTCCTGACTTTCTAAAGTCTCCAATTTTTTCTCAGGACGCCCACTCACCTTTTCATGGTTCCCGACGGAAACTGCACGGTGAGTTGGCCATGAGTGTGCGCTTGATCGACCCCAGCAACCCGGGCTTGTCTTTGGCCGGGGGATGGCAGCATAATTTGGTGACCCGTCAAACGTACAAACTGCTTCTCCAGGGCTTTCTACCCTCGCAGCCTCTTGAGGTCGTCATGGTGAAAGTAACGGGCGAGGTGTTGACAGAAAAGAGATCCGCTTCTCCAGCGAACCCGCAAGAAGGACAAAAAGCTTGCTCGAGGTGTGTCATAGAGTGCATAACGAGCGAGGTAGGATCTGCCGAAGTGCCTTACAGTATCCCAGCGGACCTACCCACCGGCGAGTATTACTTGCAAGTCAGAGTATTAGGGACTACAGGAATGCCACAGGCATTTTCATCAGTGTACAGCGTGGCATCAAAAGCGATGAAGCGAAAGTTGTACGGGCCACTTTGGTCGGTGGGTGGAGACAGTGCTTTTGCAGACAAATAATTGAGTAATAAGGATTGATTGCTCCATAAAAGCTACTTTTTCCGAATGTAGAATATGGATTTTATTTAAGCAAATTTGACTGCAAAGTAATTGTCTGGCTTCTTACGATCTGTTACTTTTGGTCTGCTGTTACCTTTTCTAGGACTGCCGCTGGTCTTCAAGAATTAACGCATAAATCATACATTTTATGTTTATGAATGATAAATACAAGGACTCATCATGATAGCATACCCGACATGCATCTCTCGAGTCTCAACTAAAGCGTTCTTCACCATGGCCCGTTGGCCACGCATTTGCCTTTCCCATTGATTGCATCCCTATTTTCATCTCCCGACGTGATTTTCATAGCTTGCCCCCCCGACCGCGATTTGGATGGTGGAAGGAGTGGTATTGTGGCAGGTGCTGCTGCGGCTGTGCTCGCTGCAGCTTTGATTGTTGTTGTTCCCGCTGCTGTTGCGGATGCGCCAAGACAGAGCGCCCTGGGGGGTGTTGAGAGAAAGGGAAAGAGGTAAAAGGCGGACGAGCGGGTGCTGGTGGAGGCATGCCTCCCGACAAGGGAGGGGCATCATGTGAAGGGAAGAGCGGGGCTGGGTACGGGTGCTGCTTGTGAAAGTCTTGTTGTTGGTGTGGCTCGTGTTGCGAATGGCGATAAGGAGGGTTTTGAGAGTGCAGCGCATGGAGATGCAGGTGCCTGGGGGCCTGAGACTGAAGGGGAGGATGCTGCTGTGCTGCCACCGGAGGATGTGGTCCCGAGGGAGCGGTCCCAGAGGACGTGGCTGGGAAAGAAGCGAGGGGAAGGCTGGAAGGGGGGGGCAGGGAGCGAGGGGGGAGTGACGAAGACGGGCCTAGAGGCGCGGGGACCGGAGGAAACTTCGAGGAAGACCCCGCGAAGCTGTTGCCGGCCCCCGGAAAGGTGGAAGGGGCTTGGTTTGGATGTGCGTGTGGCTGTGGCTGCTGCTGCTGCTGGTGGTGGTGGTGTGGGTGTGGGAAGGGTGGTGGTTGTTGTTGTTGCGCCTCAAAAGGGTGAGAGGAAGGAGCAATCGACGGGGAAAGAGCGGGCGATGGACGCGGTGCCCATCTGCGGGCATCATTCAAGGCGCCCAGCACGCATGTGCACGCCATGACCTGAAATGTTTGCGTTTCTGGACAACTAAGAGCTTTTGC
>NW_005803405.1:17322-18246 GCF_000240725.1 Microchloropsis gaditana
GGCGAGGGCTTGGTTCGGCGTCGTGTGTCTCCCGTTCGTCGTCCACAGGCAGGGGTAGCGTTAGGATCAGGTTCTGGACGAGGGTTGGGGTTGGGGTTGGGCTAAGGACGAGGAAAGTCCGGGTAGCTTTTCCCCCAGGCCGGGAGGCTCCTGTGCTGACATCTCCCCTTCCCTTTGCCTTGCCTTCCCTTCCTCCCCTCTGACTCTCCTCGAGACAGGAGGCAGAAGCCTCCAGGCTAACAGCTGCGAAGAAGGCGCTCTTGGTGGACGTGCACATGTTCCCCTTGCCCGTCGGGGAGGGAGGGGGGCAAGAGGGGGTAACCGAGAGAAAGAGGAAGCGCGGGAGTCTTGGGGAGGTCGAAGACCGGGGGGAGGACGAGGCGCGGGCTGGCGAGGCACGGCGGGCGGGGAGGACGAAGAAGAGGAAGCCGACTCCTTCCCCGACCGGTCCTCCGCGAGAACTCTTGCAGCTTCCTCACCCCCCTTCCTCCCCCTCGTCCTCCTCTGCCGCTGCCGCCCTCCCCGTCTTTCCCCCCGCCGCCATCGCCCAGACGGGCGCCTCTGCCCTCAAGCCCTCCGCTGCCCCTTCCTCGACGTCGGGGGGCCTCGGTGAAGGGGACACAGAAAGGAAGGGAGGCACCGTCCCGCCTTTTTTCCTTCCCGTGTGTCCGCACGCGCCTCTCGTTCCGTCGCCCGTAGGCTTGGACGAGGTAGGGAGGGAGGAGGGGAGGGAAGGAGGGAGGGAGGAAGGGAGGACATTTTACACGCTGGAGCAACCGAGCAGCGGCGGGGAAGGGAAAGGCACATTCTTATATCTGCAGGCATGGACATTGGCGCACGCGCGAACCACCTTGGCAGAGTCATTGAAGGTGAGTGGGGAGGGAGGGAGGGAGGGAGGGAGGGAGGAGGGAAGTAAAGAATCCG
>NW_005803405.1:18756-19163 GCF_000240725.1 Microchloropsis gaditana
CCCCTTCGAATCCTTCCTCCCGCGCCTCGTCTGCCCCAACCTCGCCCCCGGCGGCCTCGCAGGCTTGGAAAGGATTGAAGAGCCGTCTGCCACACAATCCTCCTCCACCTCCTCTCCTTCCCGTTTCCCCTCTCCCCGCCCTCCCCGGCGTGACGGAGGAAGAGAAAGCGCGAATCGAGACCACGGCCCGTTTTGTGATGGAAAAGGGACCCAGCGTCATCCCTGTGCTGAAAGCGAGTGCAGCTGCGGCGTCGGGGGCCTTGTTCTTCTTGGAAGAGGGGGCGCGGGGCCACGCCTTGTTCGCCAGCCTCCTCCCGCCCTCTTTTTTCCCCGATTGCCTCCTTCCTGGGATGGGAAGCTCGCGTTCAACCCTCCCTCCCTCCCTCCCTGCGTCCCTTCCTGCCCCG
>NW_005803405.1:19316-20443 GCF_000240725.1 Microchloropsis gaditana
GACCGGCCTGGAAGACATTTGTCCCCCCCGACCTCTCCTTCCTCCTCCCGCCCAGTCCGCGAAGCCTTCCCGCCATTCTCGTCCCCCTCTCCCTCCCACGCCTTCGCGCCTTTTTCCCTTTCCCCTCCCCGTCGCGCCGGACCTGGGGGGATGAGACAGAGGAGGGAGGATGAGCAGGTGCGGGAAAAGAGGAGCGAGGAAAGAAGGCGGGAAGGAAGAGGCGACGGGAGAAGGGGACGGATTGCCAGGGAGCGCAGCCGCTCTCGGTCTCGCTCGCCCCTTCCTCAATGTCCTCCCGCGCGCCTGCCCTCTCCTCCTCGAGCTCCTCTCCGGCCCGGCCCGCCTCCGCGTTCTGCTCCTGGCCCCTCCATCCGCCCTCGCTCCTCCTCTCCTCCCCTTCCTTCCTCCCGCCTGCCTCCCCCTCCCCTCGTTTCCTCGCGCCGACGACGTCGGGGTTCGCACGAGGGTGAGAAGAGGATGGACGGCCAGCACGAGGGCCACGGCCAGGGAGACAAGGAGGACGACGGGCAGAAGAAGCGGCATGCGCAACCACAGCAGCAGCAGGAGATAGGGGCGCAGCTGAATGTGAATTCACTGCATGCGGTGCCGAATAAGGCGGAGAAGATGCGAGGCGGTAAGGAGCAGGAGGAAGAGCCGCAGACCCGTGAGTCCCGAGGGGAGCGTGCAAAGGAGCCAGAGCAAAGTGTGGGGCACATCCAAGAAAACCAATGCGACTCGCAAAGGCCGCTACATGGTAAAAAGGACGGTACCTCGGAGGGACGACCGGCGATTGAAGGGGGGGAAATGCCACGGACTCGGGCTTCTCGATGGGAGGAGAGCGTACACGCGGATGGACTGCCTGAGACGGGCGAGCGCGGGGCGGGGAGGACCTCAGTACAAGGAAGCCCCTCTCTGCCCCCTGCCGCCGCCCTCGGCAGCTTGGTGACACCTGCGGCGGCCATTCCTGTGTCCTCCCCTCCTTCCTCTTACGCAAACTCTCAGGCTTCCCCGAACCCGGCTTCTACTGGCAGTGCGGAGTCTGTCTCCCTCCAGGGCGCCCGCCCTCCTCCCACGCCTGGTGTAGGCAGCCTGGCGAGTCATGTTCCCTCCGCCCCTCCCCCCCCTCC
>NW_005803404.1:0-506 GCF_000240725.1 Microchloropsis gaditana
GCCTTTGTGGCCCTGGCCCTGGCCTTCTTTGCCATGAGGCGGGGGAGGATGGAGGGGGAGGATGAGACGGCAGGGAGCTTGGGCCGACGGCGACAGCAGCAGGAGCCCCTCTTGTACCTTCCTCCGGGGGGCGAAGAGGAGAGGGTGGTACGGGCGCACGTGGTGAAAGCGGATGCCCCAGAGCCTCTGGAGGTTTAATAACGGTACGAAATTTGGGCGTGATATCGAATGAACGACTTGCAATTGACGCAAAAAAGCGGATTGGTAGCGGAGGGAGAAGGTATCGGGGTAGAGGGATAGACAGAAGGGGGAGGAACGCGCCGATAGCGCGGTGGAAGCCAGGGGAGGGCCTTCGAAAGGGATCCCAGAGAGGCTTGAGAGCGACGGCCACATCCATCGTGTTACGCCTGTCTCGAATTTTGTCACCTTAAGTCAGGACAGAGGGTGTGAATGACACAAGGCACGCAGAAGTGGTCGCTGAGAGACATGGTCTCGGAGCCCCCATC
>NW_005803404.1:712-2852 GCF_000240725.1 Microchloropsis gaditana
TCCGCGTCTCTGTCCACATCTCCGTGTCCTTTCCCTTCCTCCCTCCCTTCCTCCAAAAGAGCCCCTACATTGTCTAATTGCAACAACCGCGCCATCTCTTGCACGGAAATCGCCTGCGGTAAATCTGCCTTGTTGGCGTAGACAAGGAGGATGGAGTCCAGGAGCTGGGGCTCAGAGAGCAGGTGGTGGAGTTCGGACCGCGCCTCGTGCAGGCGCGCGCGGTCGGCAGAATCGATGACGAAGATGAGGGCGTCGTTGTCCTTGTAGTAGTGCCGCCATAGCCTGGTTTGAGAAGAAATGTGAATGTTCGAGGACAAATACCTACCGGCTTCCTTCCCGCCCTCTTTTTTGCCTCCCCTTTTCCTCAATTTCCATCTGCACCTACTTTCGCAAGCGATCTTGACCTCCAACGTCCCAAATAGTGAATGAAATATTCCGGTACTCGACTTTCTCAACGTTGAACCTAGCAGGGTGGTCGATGCAAGAGGATGGGTTAGGCAAGGGGGCAGGAGCCTAGATCAAGCAAGACCCTGAGCGGTACAGTCACGTTCAGGCGGCGACTGCAATGCACGGACCATTGCCATTAGCTGCATGAGCACACTCGTAAAACATGTAATTCATAGCATGATTTTCACTCGCTGTCACGCGGCAGGGGCCACTGCCTATGTCGACCTACCCGATCGTGGGGATGGAGTGCACGTCCTCGCCCAGCTGGAGGCGGTAGAGGATGGTGGTCTTTCCTGCCGCGTCCAGGCCCAGCATCCTGCACAGGGATTGATCGATGGCCGGGAGTGCCGAGCACGTGTGTGAGATCAGGGGCATGGAGGCTTTTACATCCAGAGGGCACCTGCCCGGCGATGCTTTTGCATGGCCCTTTCCTCCACTTTATAAGTCTTATATGGTTCGTTGCACGCTCCACACATGTGCAGGAAAAGCTTGAGATGCCCATTGAAACATCTTTACCCATGACACGTTTTTCGCTTGCTTCCCTGCGTGACCATCCACTTACAGAATTCGCTTTTCCTGCTTCCCTCCCAGCGCGGACAGCGTGTCCAGGACCCGCGACAACAAGCCTCCCATGCCGATTGATGCAAGGGTCAAGATATACAATTAAAAGCGCGGCCCACTGCTCGAGTGCCGACTGCTCTGCAAGAAGCAGCAGAAAGAAAGATGATAATAGAAATTGGACACTACCGAACGTCGAGCTGACCTTGTTGCACTTCCAGTCCTGTTTATTCTTTTCACCTGCCAATTTTGTGGGATACGATTGTATAGGGTGGGACTTTTGTGAGAAGGAAGAACAGGAAGGTTAAAATGGGGCCATGGCGACCTCGAATGCGATCCTCTCCTTTGTCAGTTTTTAAAAAGCAGTGCTTCGCAAACAAAACAAAAAAATCCTATTCAACCCGTCCGCCGCCTTCTCTCCCCACTTGAGGCCTCCACAATACCCTAAGCGGCCCTGGAAACCAGTCAGAGCGCGAAGGCTCACTGTGCGCGGGGGTGGGAAGGCAGGCTTTCGGCGGTTGCTCGCTTAAACCGTGGGTGTCCCCAAGCTCTGCGGGCTGTGCTGCCGGAGCGGGTGCTGTTGGAAATTTGGTCCTCCAGACTCGCATGCCGGTACCGCACGGGCACGTGCGAAAATCTCCGTAGACAGGAATGTACGAAGAGGGCCTTGTGGCAATTTGGGCGTGGTTGGGCGGACACGGAGAGGGATATGTGACGGAAATGGCGCCTTGGCCGCGAGACAGCCCCGAGAGACTCAGTGTCATCGTATCATAGAACACACCTTGTCAATTATCCCACCAGCTATTTCCACCAACATGGCTCCCTTTCACCCTTTACGAACGTTCACAGCATTAAAAAAATATGGGACAGCTCATGACGCGGGTCCTTGACGTCCTTTGGGGCAAAGAAGACAGGTAAATGACACAAAAACCTAGAAGGGAGGAGACTGGGGAGGCTTGAGGTACCTCCTACCAGTACGGGACTAAAACCCCCGTGTGCCGGGGACAGACACCTGAAAATAATCATTGTGTACGTCTACCCCCAAAAATTAACGACAGACGTTTGTTGATGCTGGGCCTCGACGCGGCGGGAAAGACCACCATCCTCTACCGCCTCCAGCTGGGCGAGGACGTGC
>NW_005803404.1:2862-4431 GCF_000240725.1 Microchloropsis gaditana
CGCTGTGGAGGGAGCATTGGGGCGACAGGAGGTTAAAGACACCATCAGCGTCAGACGAGAAAGAAGAGCAATGCCGAATGCCTGTCAATGGCAGCCAGATATACCATCCACTTTCCCGATGCCAGTGAGTTCAACTGGCAGTCCAACGTTTCAGGCAAAAATGATAATGGAGAGAGGGACAAGACGGAATGTGAAGCTACCTTTTGTGATTGCCGAGGTCAATGCCCATGGAGATGGGAGTCAGCAGGCTGGCATCCGCGTGAAGCAGAAGGGAAGTGAGGAGGAGTAAAGGAAGGAAGGATACGGAGGACGCGGGCGCTTGGGGCTGCTTTTTGAAAGCGCAATGGGCGGTCCTCCCTGTTGCACATGACCAGAGCCACATCCTCCCTCCTTCGCTCTTCAACCGGGGAGCTTTCGTTTTAAACTCCTGCCACCTGTGCGTATGCGTGCTTCCAAGATGTGATTTCCAATTTGTAGACATTGTGAGGGTATTTCTGGACAGGACGGTAGCATATGTCCGGTTGCATGGAATGCCGCTTCCAGCGAGGGAGCGACAGCGAGGACGTTCCATCGTGGGCAACGAAGGCCGAGAGTATATAATACGTAAAAGAATTGATTACACTGGGGGACGCGTGGTGGTGGAAGTCTAGCCTATGGGAGACAAATATACCACCAGCAATATGGAGGAACAACAGTTTTCTAATGTTTTGTAGTGTCGAATATCGATATAACTGGTAATTTGGAATTTCGCATGTTAAGAAGGAAGTTTGGTATTTTGCAAATGAAGAAGGAAAGAGAGGAAAATATACCAATTGAACCTCTTTTAAAGAAATAATTCCAGGAAAAGAACGCATTTTTTAGAGAACCTGGCATGTTTTGAATCACGCCGCATTTAATGAGAGGAAACTGGCCGGCGCGCGACGCATGCTTTAAGGAGGGCATCTGACACAAGAAGTTTTGTCGATGGTAGGAATGTGAACGAATAATGTAAGAGGGATAAGTGATAAATTCCTTCGCATAGGTCTGTGTGACTAAGTGTACTTTACTTTCTCCATTCGCGTGCTTCCTCTCGTCCTGGATGTCCCTCCTTGTCCTGCCCGCATGCTTTTATTTTGGACAATTTGATCTTCACTAAATAAAGACAGCCTTTTGCCTGTGACCACGAAGGGCCCGGATACTTGTTGCCCTCTTCCTTTTCGTTCACCGCTTCACGTGCTTGAAGGTCCATCTCCTTCCCTCCCTCTCCGCCTCCCCCCAAGCACGACCTATGCAGCCCTCCTCGGCCGCCTGTTCACGCACTTTCCCTATCGAAAATATAGACATTCCTATCCTGCTCCCACGCCAGCCTTCTCAGGCGGAGCTCGGCGGGCGAGGACCCGCTTCCTTCAGCTTGCATGATAGCCAGTCCAGGCCCTCCACCAGCCCGTCCCCCGTCGTCGCACACGAGGGTTGGATGTACCAATGCCGTCCTTTGGCGGCCTGAGGGAGGAGGCGGGTGGGAGGAGGGGGAGGGAAGGGTCGGAAGAGGGGAGACAGGGGGAAGCAGAATAAAGGGTTGGTGGAACGAGC
>NW_005803404.1:4441-7380 GCF_000240725.1 Microchloropsis gaditana
AAGGGTGTAGATGGTGAAGGGGATCAGGATGACGTTGCCACCCTTTATCTTGTTCGGGAGAGTGTACTGATGACATCATTGTTGTGAGGATATCCGATCCGCCCACCATTGGGAGCACCCGCCCTCGTCCAACATCCCCCATTTCTCCCTCCCTTTCCCGCGTCCTCCCTCCCTTCCTCCCTCCTGCAGGTCTTCCCTGACCTGCCCCTGGATGAATGGAACCGAAACGTCGAGTCCCTGAGCGACCGCACCCGCAAACTTTGGTGGGAGAGTCAAATGAAGGCAAGGGTGGGGAGGGGGGAAACGAGGGGGGGGGAACTCGGTGCGAATGCATGCTCGTACAACGCGTGTGTTTCCACCTCACTCTCTTTGCCCCTTCGATTTTCTCGTTATTAATCAACGACAGATGGACGACTTGTTGCCGCCGTCCTCTTCCTACCCCTCCTCAACTCTCGGGGGCCCACCCTCTCTCCCGTCCGCCATGCGTCTCAGGTCCCCGTCTTCCCTCTACTCCTCCTACTCCTACTCAAACCGCACCCTTGCCGCTGCTGTCACAGGCAATGACCTGAAAAGATGGTTGGAGAGTCTGGAGGCAGCCTTGATTCTTGGTATGCAGTAAGAGGGAGACAGGGAGGCAGGGGGGAGGGGAGGGAGGGAAGGAGGTGAAATTGTGATCGGATTGCGGGCTTATCATAGCATACGACAACTGATGCCAATCCGTTGCTTTTTTTCCCTTTTCTTTCTATCCTGGTCTCGTCTGCGCCTTAGCCGGGGTGGGCATTGTCGATGACAGCGGCAAAACTCCGACCGCCGCGCTGAGGGAAGTAGGGGAAAATTTGGAGCGATTGAAACAGCAATCGGAGGACCTCCTTCTCTTGATTGAGGACGAAATCCGTTACATCGCTAAGGGTGGCAAGCCGGAGGTATGATTTGTTGGCCGGGAGGGGTGGGCTCATGTCATGGGACACGGGAGAGGGATGCAGCTTACCGTTGCATACCTGTCGACTCCATCTTGCGAGTCATGACGGCACTGCTCTAGCTTTTGGTATCTCTATGTGCATTTCGCTAATATATACATCCTTTCCTCGATTTTTTTTATCTTAGACATCTATAAAGCACCTGGGGGAGAGCGTCAAAAGGTACGCGAGCGAATACACGCGCCTCGTTCCCGAGGAGTGGAGAAAATCACTCAACCTTCCTCCAGCTTCTCCACTACCTCCTCCTCCGTACAAAAAAAGGGAGGAGATCGTGCATGAAATCATAGAAATAGATGAAGAGGAGTTAGAGGCTATGGTAGGCGATGAGGAGGGAGACTGGTTTTAGGTGGCGGGCAAAAGAGCAATTTAAAAAGTATCTTGGGAAATCGCACCGACACTTACCAACATTACACGAGCATAGGCTGAAGTGTTATTTGTTGCTGATGGAATCCTTGTGTAAGGAAGATAATAGAAAGCCAGGAAAAGGACTTGTATGTGTCATTATTTTGTTACATAAGAATTGTGCATTCTAAGCAATCTGGGGGGCAAAAGAAGACATTTGACATAAATCATGCTGCGGCCTCGGATAAACCACTTAGTATTTTACATGTCATGCTAATTGATTTACTTCTACATTTTTCAATCTTTGTGCGGCTTTACAGCATGTCACAAGCTCGAACGATTGAATCAAGGATATGCTATATTTTATGTTTAATTTCTTCGAACTCATGCTTGTTTGAGGTTTACCTTTCCGTGTTTCTCAAAACGAGATAGATTTGTTGTAAAGCTTGCTTGTGGATTTCTACATACGAAGATCAATGCTCTTTTGCACAAGCCGAAAGATGAGTGAAAAACCTCCCCTATGCTAACCTGCCGGTTATTTGAATTTTCAAAAAAAACGGTTCAGTTAGATATGGGACGTTGGTTACTGTTTCTCGAAGCATGCCCTCTCTCTTCCCCGGAGTCTCTTCCTTTTACTTTTCGCGATACTTATACACTCCATGCGCGAAACTGTCATTTCTTGCATTTTGCTACCTTATTCCGTAATCATATTAATGCATTTTTCAATACTTGTCTGCTTCTGCTTCTCGGGCATCCCACGAAGTCATGTCGTAAGGATCGGAACTCGCATGCGTTTTCATTTCTACATCTTCGCGCATAAGACTGATTCTTCTTTCTCATCTTCGATTCAATGCATATTAGATGACGTTCTACAGGAAGCGCACAGCCGCTTTAGTGTTTCTCACCCTTCTTGGCGTGATCCTGGTTGTCGGAGCGAGGGATGTGAAGCATACGGCAACAGAACCAGGCCACGAGATTAAGACTGATGTCTCTCTTGTGGATGGCAAGCCAGTGGAAATCACTGATATACAGGTGAGAATTGTCGTAATAATAAGACTAGATGTGTTTGGTGGAGTGTGCGCGTGTATGTAGGCAGAGGCCATGTAGCTGGACACCCTGGCCTGGTAAATCCTAGTGCACTTCAATTTTCGAGTAGGACCACTCACAATCTCACTTCACCATACTATTCTAGAAATCACCTCTGAAAAAATCCATGGAGCAAGTGAATGAAGACAATGTAGAAATTAAGAAGGGAGACGAAGGAGCTGAGGAAGAAGAGGAGGATGAAGCTGAAGAGGAAGAAGAGGAGAATCCGCTGACGGAGGAAAACAAAAAAGAAGCTGTGCAAAAAAATGATGAAAACAAAGAGAACGTTTCAGAGGTAGACATGATTGGAGAAGAGCAGGAAAAGATGAAAGAGGGGGAAAAGAAGGAGATAGAGGCAGATGCAGAAGCAGGGGAGGAAGAAGAGGAAGAGGAAGAGGAAGAGGAAGAAGACGATGGGGTGGAGTTCGAAAGCGAGGGAAAAGAAAATGAGGATGAGGGGATGGAAAAGGAAGAGGATGAGGAGGAGGTAGTGGAGATGAAGGGGGAGGTGGCAAAAGACGGAAAGATTGAAGA
>NW_005803404.1:8803-11351 GCF_000240725.1 Microchloropsis gaditana
GTCACAGACGACCGTGTGCCCCATGCGTGTACCACCCTCTTCCACAAAACGCACCGGCGTCAGCTTGACTGTCCATAGAAGGAGTCAAGCGGCGTCACAACCGGCCGTACGCAGTTCCTTCCTCCCTCTTTCCCTCCATCCCCCTCTCCTCTTTCCCTCCCTCCCCTCTTCTCTCTCTTTCCCTCCCCTTCCCCCTGCCCGATACCTACATGTCTTCTTCGCCGCCGTCTTCACCTGCGCCTCTACCTCGGCGTCGCTTACGGTCGGCTTTGGGTACGTGAAGGAGAGTGCCCCGTTCTTGTAAGGGCCTAAGGTGACGGCTCCCTGAGCACAGAGAGAGGGGGAGGGAGGGGCGCGTTGGGAAGTCGTCTCCTGGTCTCATTTGTCCTCCCCCCGAATGTATACTCCCAACAAGGCTAGCGCAACAGGGCTTCTCCCCTCTTTTCCTCTGACCCTACTCCTTTTTCCTACGACTCCCCTCCTTCAATTCCCGCCGCCTCTCTTCCCTCGGTGTCCGCCGGGCGTGTCTATGTCTCTCCAGCTCCGGCCTGCTGCGGCATCCTTCTTTTTGACTCCCTCCCTTCCGCTCTCCCTCCTTCCCTCCCTCCTGCCCTCTCTCCCTCCCTCCCTCTCGCACCTTCGCCGACGTGCTTGCCATCTCGCCTGTCACATCGTTCAGAGCGCCGCTCAATAGCCCTCGTCGGTGGCCGGGGACCGCCGCGAGAGCAAACTTAAACCGGCAGGGAAGAGGGAGGAAGGCGTGTGCTGTCAAGCAGGAGGACGCGAAGAGGAGAAGGAGGGAGAGGGAGGGAAAAAATGTCGTGGAACGAACCCCCCGGAGGCCGTCATTGGCACGCCGGTGAGAGGCTCTCCGCCAGAGCGGAAGGAAGGCTAGAGGGATTGAATGTGTGCGGTGACGGTTTTGGTTCTGCTCCTGCGCCATGGCGATGCGTCGAGGGGGCTGGCTTCAGAGGAAGGAGAAGGACGAAACAGTGCAAGGAAAGGATCCAATAGAAGTAGAACCGGAGTAGGAGGCGTATGATGGTGGGGAGGACAGAGGGGGATGAGGATTGCGTTGAAGGTACTAAAGGCGACGTGGTAATCTACGGCTTGTGCTCAACGACGAATGGTGTTGGGATTTAGCGTGCGCTAAAGGGGATTTGCAAGGTAGAAGAGGAGGGCGAGAGAGAGGAGGAAGTAAAGAGACAAGCTGAAGCCCACTCAAAATAATTATGTGTAGCTTGTAATGCCTCATATCATTCAGTGGCATCATCATCTGCTTGCCATCAATGCATCGCTTTATATTTCTCGCAAAAAAAATACGCCCTGGCAAGGAAAGGAGGGTAGTAAGCTTGCCTCCGGGCTCTGTTGAGGCTAGTCATTGTTGCACTATGTACAACCAATGACATCGATGAAGAGGGAGGGTAGGAAACGGCTACGGTGCCTGTGAACTTTACCGAACGTCTCGTGGAGGGCAAGCCCGGGCCATGGTAACACAGGGGCTTTACGTTGCTGTTCTCCCTGTTGAAGTTCCTCTTCAGGTGCCTCGCTAGCTCCCTCCCAACCCTCTACAGGGCAAGAGGTTCATCCCAATAATTAAATCAACACAACAAGAACTTCCATCGGCAAGGGACCGAAGCGCCCAGCACTATATTGTGTGGACGTCAAGCATCATCCGTTGCGTGTACACCTGACTTTGACTGGCTTGAAGAGGGAGCCAGCGTCGTGAAGGCGCGTGCGTGGCTTCACCACCCTCTAAACTTCAAAAGCAAGCATTACGCCCCCCCGCGGTCCTGTGTTGCCAACCTTTCCATGCTAATCGACACTAAAAGAGGGTGAAATGTGTCAATTGTCACAGGTCCTCCATGCACGGAATGACTGTCGTGCAATGTATTTGGTAAGAGAGGTTCATAAGCGCGTATGGCAGAGGCGGAGGACTGCGGCGTTCACAGGTGATGAATCCCATCTGATGCTGTCACGGCGCCAGTCACACCGGCAAAGCCGCGTAAATATGTCAAGAAATTGTCTCATAGGCGTCGGTGGGCTTCTCTTTGTCCATTGGGTGAGTGACTTTCCTCACGTTGGTGCGCAACGTGAGCGGGGCTGGCGCTGAATGTCTCTCTGTTCCCTCCACTAGATTATCCTGTCTCTCTTTTTTCTTGAAGACACACAACCAAAGGCCAATTTTGCAAATATCCCAACGTGAGACACACTTCGCTCGATAATGACTGGATCCTGTGATTCACCATGCACCGTCCCCCGCTTTCTCCTTCTCACCAGACGTTGCTCTCCATGTCCCTCTCCTCATTGCCCGGGGACCGTTATCCCTCGATACAAACCTCGACTGCCTTCTTTCCTCGTCGATACGCCTCTACCGGCTTTCTTTACTCTATCCGGCCCCATCAACCACCGTTATTGTTGGGTCGTTCACAGCATTGCCGCCCCCGCGCCCAGACTCGGCGGGACGATGGAAGCTCTTACCCCTTTTTAAGCCGCTGGCGTCGCGGGCCCGATTGGAGCGTGAGACTGGCGTCGACTGACGGAGTGC
>NW_005803404.1:12004-16856 GCF_000240725.1 Microchloropsis gaditana
GGGTCACGTCCTCCGCCTGGTCGAGGAAGGGAGGGAGGGCGCGAAGGAGGGACGGCCACCCGTGGTCTCCTTTGTTGCCAAGTCGGTGACCAAGGACTTGAAATTGCTGGAAGCAGAGCTATTCCCGGGCAGATTCTGGTTGGTGGTGGAGGAGGGAGGCGACCAGGAAGGGGAGGAGGAAGGGGTTAAGGAAGGGAAGGAGGAAGGGAGGATAGTAGGTTGCGTGGGACTGCGGGTGTTGTGTAGGGAGGGGAAGAAAGGGGAGGGAGGGGAGGTGGCGAGGATGGGAAGGCCAGTGGGAGAGGTGGTGCGGCTGTCGGTGCGGAGGGACAAGAGGAGCCAAGGGATAGGACTTAGAATGCTCAATTATGTGGAGGAACTTGCCAGGCTCATGCACGTCAACGAAAAAGGAAGGAAAGCGTCAGGAGGAGAGCACGGTGACGAGAAGGACGAAGAAGGGGCGCCCATGGAGGGTGGCAGGGAGCCGAATGAAGGCAATTTAGAGGGGCCGACAGGCGTGGGGTTGAGTGCTTTGAGAGCCACGACCCTGGGGGAAGAGGCATTACCCGGCGCCTTGAGTCTCTATGTAAAGCGGGCGGGGTGGGTAGTGGAGAAGGAAACTGCGTACGGCAAGGAGGGAGAAGTTCTGTACCATCTTTGTAAACAGCTTTGAAAAGCAACGATGAAGGGGTATTTTTTCTATTGATTATAATGGCTGAAGGGCTATCTCGTGCGCACCCGGGCAGGATAACGTTAAAAACTTTCAAGTTCCTGTCTTGCGATTTGTTTTCATGTCTTGACGCGATCTAAAGGCTTTGCACGTCTTCGCATGTCTATATCGTGGGGGAAAGCGTCCACACGGCTTTATGTGTGAAATGCATTTTGTCATGCGTGACCCTCACTTCACTAGTACCGGTCAAACAAGGAAACGAACAAAAACGATTTACCACCGTGTTTAAGTTCCCTACACCAGCGACACCAGATGTGATCCTCCAAACAGACGAATTTCAGTGTGCAAAGCGCCTGGACTCAACCATGTTGCAGAAGGTACGTCGTTCGGAAGTAGTATCGGAACAAAAACATGGACCAAACTAATGTTGGCAAACGGGTTATGGACTGGCGAGACCGGCCCCACCGGCGCCGGACAAGGAGAAAATGGAGCCAGCAAAACGTCCATGGACACGACAAATGTGCAGGCCGGCATTCGTGTATGCCTTTTCATGAGCTTGTGTGCCGGGTATGGCCAACCCTTTGCGCGCCTGCGTCCATGGTGGCTGGGTTGTTGGTCGTGTGCTGTGGTATAAGCTGACAGCATGGGGTCGATGGCCTACCACGCACCACCACTCCTCTCCTTTAAGCATTGCCTTGTACTTACTGTCTCGCACGTCCACTCCATGCGTGTAGCAGGATATAACAAACATTTACACGAAAGGAGATGGCACTAAAGAGGATTAACAAGGAGCTCCAGGACCTAGGTGCGTCTTTTTAGGAACAGAAAGGCATGGAATAGGGGGAGACGCCAGGGAGGAGGGTACCGGTGCCTTTGGACGCAAGAATTTTGGGATCCACGGTGGAATACGCGGTTACAAGTGTACAGGTTTCTTGAAAGTGGACAGAATTGGTCTGATGCGAGGGCTTTTCCGTCCTTTTTGTGAAATTTTTCGGCGCCTTTCCTCTTCTCTGACGTTTCTCCGCCCTCTTATGTTCTGACCCTAGGACGAGACCCGCCCGCTAATTGCTCAGCAGGCCCCGTAGGCGATGACCTTTTCCATTGGCAAGCCACCATCATGGGGCCAGGCAAGTACTGGGTTCTGCTGGAAAGTCATGCTCCTTTGCGTGTGAAAGCTTTGGTTCCGCACCACGTGTTGGAAGACTCCCTCCCTGACACCTTCTCTTCCTCACACAGACGACTCGCCCTACAGCGGAGCAGTTTTTTTCTTGAACATCCATTTTCCTGCAGACTATCCTTTCAAGCCTCCCAAGGTACTCGTGAGGGGCAATCGGAGGGATGAAGAAAATGTATCGATAACCCATCGCCGATGGGATGAACGGATTGTGTCTTTTTTGAGAATGGCTTTGCGGCTGCGTTTTAATCTTGATATGCCGCTTCACTGCCTCATCCCTTCCTGTCTGACTGTTTGAAACCCTTTTGAGTCGGCATCCACATCCTGATCGTGATCTTTGGGTTGCTCTCGTCTCTATTTGCGCCAGGTGAATTTTACGACCCGCATCTACCACTGCAACATCAACGCCAACGGTGGCATTTGCCTCGACATCCTTAAGGATCAGTGGAGCCCGGCGTTGACCGTCTCCAAGGTACGTCAATCTCTGCCCCTCACCCTCGCGATACCATCGGGCTCACCCCCCCTTTCCTTTGGCAGGTCCTCCTCTCCATTTGCTCCTTGCTGACGGACCCAAACCCCGACGACCCCCTGGTTCCCGAAATCGCCCAACTCTACCGCACTGACCGGGGGAGACACGACGCCACCGCGCGAGAATGGACGGCCAAGTAAGGAGGGAGGGAGGGAGGGAAGGGTTGGGGGGAGGGATAGAAAAACGTTCTAGTTTGATCCCTGACTACACCGCCTAGCTAACCTGAGTACCGTTCCCTTTTTTCCAAAGGTATGCCATGTAGTCGTTACTGAGCCCCCTCTTCTTTGATGGAAGTGTAGAAGGAGGGGTGGTGTCGGGCGGCACTGTGAGGATTTGAAGGGAAACACAAAGCGATGGAGGGGGAAGGAAAATTGGCGCGGGAGTGTCACGAGCTAGTGGAGAAAGCGAGGGAATGAGGAGCTAGGGAGGGAAAGGGGCAAGCCTGCAGTGTACATATGACCCTCCAAAAGCGGGCGTCGAAGAGATGAGAGCCGGGGGGGGGAGGAATCAGCGGATCGGAACAGTTGGAGACAGAGGTTCGGGAGCGCTGGCGGTGGGATGGCTGGTGACAAGGAAGGAGAGGGTGAGTGTGCTTCTTTTTCGCCTCGGGCGACTCGCGTGTCTCCCTCTGGCTCGCTAGACGTTTTTTGTTTTGCTGTCAGCCACCCTTGCACCTCCTGTCCTTCTCTCCTTTTCCCATCCGAATGGAAAAAGGATGGCACTTGAAGGGATCTTTAAGAAAGAAAAAAGCAGAGCTCGGTAGTAATTGGTTCATTTTCTCGTTGCTTCGTTTTTGCTTCTGTCTTGGAAACCTGGTTCGTTTTTAGAGACTGGTAACTTTCCAGATGCAAGTAGTGTAGTGGACGAGGAGAGCTGCCCAAGATGAAACCAGCTTCTGAGGCTTGGCTCTCATACCGAAGGCCCCGCTGACGCCTCCTCCACCACGAGAACAACGAGTCAATGAAGCTAGTTTTCCCCGCTGCACACCATCCCATTCGCCTCGATACGTTCAGGTCCGCCCTTTAACGTTCACGCATACCCGGAAAATTATCCTTTTTCCTTCGCTTCGAGAAAAGACCGCATCTGAGCCTATCTCGTCCCGGCGATATCCTTGCTAACACCGTCTCTGCACGCTGGCTGGACAAAACTCCGACAACAAACCGCACCATCCATCCACTGCCTCACTGGCCCCTCTTCCTTGGTACGACCAAATTTTTTCCGGGCACAAACTTTTTTCTCAAAGCTCATCGATCGTCTCACCCTCACAATTTTGCGCGCCAATGCATAATTGCTCAATCTCGTCTCATCTCATTGCAAAACCAATATGCTCCCGCTGCGCTGATCCCTACCCGGACATCCTTTCCTATCCACTTACCCACTTGCACAACAATCCACCCTCTTTTCGTTCCCACCTCTTCTTTCGCTTCCCTCCCCCTCCTACTCCAAAGCCGCCCGTCGTTACGTCCACACGACCGGATTTTCCCTCAGCAAAAATGACGGGACTTCGCTGAAATCGATGCCTTCGGCCGCCGCAATCGCCTCCTGAATCAAGCTCCACTTGAAGTCCTGCGGGAAGACGCCCAGGGGGGAAAAGTTCAAAGGAGGGGCCAGGGAGAAAGCATGGGGGGGGCCAAGGTTAAGGGGGGAGAGAGGAGAAGATAAGGAGGAGCGCGGCACAAGCACCATCCGCTAGGATCTGGCTCCGACAGCGCCATGACCGACACAGGCAGCACGGTGGACGAGGGGGAGAATCTCGGGCGGACGGCCGTGAGCAGCCTCGATCGACGGATGAGTTTCCACGAGCGCAGGAAAGAATGCATCTCCCGTGGGACAAGACCCTTGTTACTGCTTCTCATACCGCACACACACACCCCTCCCTCCCTCTCCCTCTCTCCCTCCAACCCTTCTTCCCTACCTTCAGACTGTTCTCCCCAAATTTAGCCCAGCTCACAGACTCCTGCATTTTCTCCGTCTCTGTCTGGGTCGTTTCCAACAAAATGGCGCGAAAATGGGCGATGGCCTCTTGGCGGGCCGCCGCATCCGTCTGTGTGGGAGGGAAGGAGCGGCGCAAGCCGTGAGCAAGCCTCAGGGCCAACGCGGTGTCTCGTGCTTTCTGGGCCCGCCCAAGAGCGTGAATCGACACAAAGGCCCCGTCCCCCTGGCATGGGCCTGCTTCTTCTCCGTTTTTCATCCTTTCCCCCCTCCGTTTCTTCCCCCCTTCTCACCTTCGCCTGAAGCTCCGCCCGGACAGCGGCTTGTTTTTCCTCGATCGACCGCCCGTCTGCCGCGAGATTTTCCTTTATATTAATACTGCGCACCTGTGATGGAAGCATTAGAAGCAAAAATAAAGAGACCGGAGAGGGAAGTCGCTGCACCTCTGTGTCTTCCCCCCCCCTCCTACTCTTCTCTTTCCCCTTCCCCCCCCTCCTCACCAGCAGCATAATCTTGGCCGTGACGCCTCGCCAGGACTCAATGGTGG
>NW_005803404.1:19825-20236 GCF_000240725.1 Microchloropsis gaditana
GAGGAGGGCAAGGCGAGGTAGAGCCTCAACTCTTGTTCATCCTGGAGGCGGTGCTGGGCTACATGAGGTTGCAAGAGGTCAAGATCTTGTTAAGGTATGTGCATCCCCTGCGCTCGCCCCCTCTTTTCGCTTTTCCCCCCGTGCTTCCCTTCCCAGCTCCTTGCCTACCCGGACATTGCGGCAGGGGGACGTCAGCCTCCTCTCAGTCCACAAGATTGCCTCCCTTCTATCTTCTTTCCCGTCAAAGTTCCCACCTTTCGTACCCCTGCCTTCTCCCCCGTCCTCCTATCCATGACATCATTTCAATTTTTCTTCTTCCCCGTCCCGGCTCATCTCTCCTCGGCCTTTTTCTCCGCTTCAGTACCCTCCCCACGGTGGCGCCCTCCTCTTCCCTCCTCATCATCGACACGG
>NW_005803404.1:20246-20399 GCF_000240725.1 Microchloropsis gaditana
GATTTGTGCCCCTCCTTTTCCTCCGCCCCTCCCCATTGCGCCTTTCTTCCTCCCTCCTCATCCAGCCACGCCGTCCATCGGGACCTGCGGGCCTGGGGTTGGAGAGGTCGCATCGAGGCGTCCACCCTCTGGGAGGTGGAGAGGGAGGGAGGG
>NW_005803403.1:0-2423 GCF_000240725.1 Microchloropsis gaditana
TCCCTCCCTCCCTCCTCCGTACCTTGGCTTGAGGGATGTACTCGACGCCGTTGATGGCCACCATGACCGAGTCCTGCCAACCACAGGGTGCGTCAGGGTGAGCACGTCATGCCAGAAGCTCAGACCCGTACTAATCCTTCCTCCTCCCCTCCCCTCCATCCCTCCTTCCCCCTCACCTTGAGGGAGCGGAGGAGCCAGTAGCCCCCAATGATGAAAAAGAGCGTCCCGGCGAACCAGCAGACGCGTACCAAGTCCCTGGGCGCCATTTCTCCGTACAAGGTCACCAATATCCCGTGGAAGAAGGAGGAAGGAGAGTGGGAGGAAGCCGCGGCGTCCTCTTCGTGGGGAATTTTTTGCCATTCCCCCGTGACGGGTGCCTGGGCCAGGACATCAAGGAAGGAGTCAGAGGAATGAGGAGGAGGGAGGAGGGAGCCGAGGGTGGACAGGGCCGAAAAGAATGAAATGAACAAAGATGGAGGTGCATTGCGAGCCATTGCGTTAGGCGGGGGCCGCGTGGGGATGCACGACGCATGAGGGAACGTGAATCGCAAAGCAGTGCTCGGGAGGACATTGGGAGAACTGATGTGCGCCCACGCACATGCCGGACATTGCCTCCGGCACTGCAGAGCGCAGGCTCGCCGTTTTGGGAAGGTACAAAGGAGGGACCTGCGTAGATACAGCCCTTTCATCCCAATGCCCGTACACCCCGCTTTCCCCCGCCGTCGGCGCACAGTTCCACACTCCTTTCGTACCCAGCTTCTTCTTACCTTTTCGGCCTCAAGGCTGGGGTCTGCGCCCCCCGCTAAGATTTTGGTAACGACCTTAGGCATTGGTATTTGTGGGGCATTGGGAATGCGGCGTCGTTCTTTATGTTGTTCACTTTTACTCGCTGGAGTAGGCATGCTAGGGAGGGAAAGCTGCTCGCGACGAGAAGGAAAAAAAAAACTAGACGCGCCCTTCTCCTTTATGCCTCCTTGCCCTGCTTGGGTCCGCAACCAACGTCTTCTTGATGCGTGCGTAAATGTAGAGGGGGGAATGTAGGTCGTGCGTGGATGTGAGGGGTGTAGTTTAGTTTCTGGTTTTGGAGAAGCATGGCAGCTCTCGCCGTCTGAAGAAGCTGCCAGCAACAGCGACGGAGTCAAGTCAACCCACATATTGGCCATGAAGAAGCACGAGATGAGGCACCCAACGCGGGCATGTTTTATGTCGAGCTTTCATACGGTGGCAGTGCGCGGTCGACGACTTCTGTCGTGAATTGTATCCAAGGCTGTAAGCCCGGTGCCTTTCCTTTATCGGTCAGTGGTGGTCGACACGTAGGAAAAGTGCAACCCTCCGTCCCTCCAAAACCCCGCTCCGCTGTAAAATGACTCGTGGTCCGTGTCATCAAAGTCTGGGGATAGGGTTGATGGTCTCTTCGAAGACGTTGTCGTGGGGCGCGGGGCGGGCATGCGGGCATGTGGTGGTTTTATGGTGATGGCTCATATCGTGAGCTGGGAGGGGGCAGCCCTAGTCCTTGTGTGAAAATAGGCATTCTTACGATCATTTCAACCTTTTTAACCGCGACAGGGCATCAAATCATTGTCAAGTGTCCATCGTTGGTGGACTTGGAGCAATAGTTTCCTGTTCGGCCCGTGTTTGCCGCCGCCTTCGTCACTTCAATCACACACGTCACTGCTTAGTCCTTTTCATTGGCACCTACCCCCGTGGCGCGCCGGCATTGATACCCTGCAGCCGCCCTGCACGCTCTCACACCGGGATCTCCCCCTCTTGGTTGCCTCTCTGGGCTGAGGTCAGGCGGAAGGTTATCAAGTGGGTGTTTAAGGGTACATTTCAGGATGGAGAGGGGCAGGTCTGTGTGTGATTCGGGCAGATGATTAGATGGTCCTGTGAGCCATTCCTCGTCCCAGTCGCGTGCTTGCTTCACCTGAAGTCTGCTGTCTCGTTCCAATTTCTTGATTTCGTTGATACACATACGGCAGGCGGGTGAAAGCGAAGCCGGGGTCCCATGCCCTCTTTCCCCAATACAAAGGAGAACGCAGAGGGAGAGGAAAAGGAGGAGGAGGTGGAGGAAGAGGATAAAAGGGAGGAGGAGAAGGAGGGAGAGTTACGCAAGGTGACGGAGATTGAAGCCGGTCATTGGCCTGATGCCGGCAGTCACCGGGGTTTATCGGGGAGGAAAAGCCCGCCCCGCACGGCTGGCGTAGATAAAAAAAGCTTTAAAAGACCGAGGGCAGGGAGCGACGGAGGTCCCTCGAGGTAGAGCGGGAGGGAGGGAGGAGGGAAGGGAGGGAGAGAGGGAGGGAGGTCTACTGGAACTACCGACGTGAGGAGAGGGAGGAAGGAAAGGGGGAAAAGACTGGTGGCAGGCTAGGCAGCGTGTCTCCTCCTGAACCTGCCTTCCCCTCCCTCCCTCCCTCCCTCCC
>NW_005803403.1:3658-6642 GCF_000240725.1 Microchloropsis gaditana
CCTCCCTCCCTCCCTCCCTCACAGATGGCCCCCCCAAAGATGAGGAGACGGTCGTATCGCATGGCAAGGACGGCGGCTATAAAGAAGGTCTTGTCCCCCAGCTCCGTGACGAGGATCATCGACAAGGAGTTGAGAAATGCGGGCCAGAACCCCCGGGAAAGGCTCTGGACGGGGAATGATCGAGGAGGAAAGGAGGGAGGAGGAAGCGGGAGGGTAGTAAGGAGGCCTGCGGGTCCACAACCCCCGAGTCCCCTCCGATTCAGTGTCCACCACGTCTCACTCCTGGCTCGGCCCTACCTCCTCCTCCACGCCCCTGTCCCCCTCTTCCTTGTTCATCCTCGTCGTCGGGGCCCCGGCTTCCTTGGCCAAGGGCCCCTCCTCCAACGTCTGGGTCCGAAAGAATGCCACATTGCCGTCGCGGCTGCCAACTTCTGGGGTCTCCTGTGAGGAGAAGGGAAAAAAATGAAGAAGAGGACGAAAAAATAAATGAGGGAAAGAGTCCGTATGGCGCATTTAAGCACGAATGAAGCCATCAGGGGAAAGCGTCCACGCTTTCCCCTTCCCCAAAAAAAGAGGAAGAGAAGGAGACGAGCAAAAGCACGCGATCCACCTGTGTTTCGGCTTTCACAAAATGGACGAAACCCAGGAGAAAGGTGCCGATCAAGAGGAAGGTGAGGCCGCGCCCCAAGGCACGAGACGACCGCCCGCAAGGAGGAGAGGAGGAGGAGAGGAAGGAGGTGGAGGGAAGGGAGAATCCACCCATGGAGGGTATACGAGTCAGTACTCTTCTTCTTGGTATGGTCGTGGCCTGGCTGCTTGACATCTGTCGGGTGAATTATTGTCCAGGACAGGCGTTGGAAGAAGGGCATATGTGGGCGCACGATGAAGGTGTAAGTAGCGACCTTTCTAATCATTCGAAGCCCAGATCCATAGATCATCACACTTTAAATGATGCACATTCATCGATCACCTTGGAAACTGAAGGCAGCTCAACCGCGGGGCATGAGGGCGGCATGTTATGGAAAACAAGCAAGTGGGACGGGGCTGCTCGTGCGAGTCTGGGCGATGATGCTGCTGCTCCGTCGAGCATTCCCATGATGGGTTGGGCCGCTATTTTGTGTTGTTTCGCCCTTCCCTTTTCTTTTGTTGGTTGCCCTCTGTCAAGATAGTAGCAATTGACCTCTTGTCGGCGAACTTTAGGTTTTTCGTGGATTGAAGGGTCGAAATAATCGTTTCCGAAGTCGACCAGACGTATTCGACTATCATGGGCCGGGGGGCTTGGCAGTACTTCTACTCGATCAGAACAATACGTTCAAAGTACGGTAGAAGTAGGCTGTCGTTATACCAAAGCTTCGTTGCATTTTAAAAGTGAGTGGATGCCCTTAGCTTTTTACAATGATTTCAACACCACCAGTACCCATGGTGTTCAATTTGAGGACTTCATTTAGCTGCCTCCTGTCTGCTCCCTTATACGCCACCAGCTAAGAAGGGATGATGTCATTTTTATTCCAAATCCAGTGAGTGAAACAGTGTCAAACTGTACAGATTAAATCAGTGGCACACTGTACGAATAAATTGGCATGTGTGCGTATTCAAAAGAAACTCCTGCCTCTTCCCGGTCGGTAAATTTCGTGTCTCTGACAACAATTGCTTGGTGCTTGGTTTCCTTTCTTCCGGGGTCGCACGACAAAGAATTGTCTCATTCCACATGCGCTCTCCCTTTTACCTTCCCAGCAACCTTATGCTGGCGTACTTCCTATGTTTGAAATTGCTGCGCCATGAACCTGACTCCTCCGCATTCGTTGTTACCTTGTGTTTGTGCCCACATGGTCTCTTCCATTTCCTTGTTGCTTTTGTTCTTCTTTCCCGCCCTCGCCTTCTCCTCCTTGCCCACCAGTTTCAGCACTTCCTCCTTCCTCCAAAATCCCACACGATGTGTCCAGGCGGGCATTTTGGACCGCGGCTAACGACTGATCGGAGGATGAGAAGGGATCAGACCATTGGCATGATGGGTGAGAGGGGAAAGAAGCGATGAGCCTGAGTCGACCACACCATGCGCCAGCGAGGCTTCTCGAATAAAAAGACTGTGCGTGCCTTTTCCAAACACACCCTGCACGTAAACACGAGGGAGCCGAGCAAAAGCATTCTGAAAGCTACTTCCCGCGGTAACCCACCGGCTACAGCACGCACGGACGGTTTCCACAAAGAGACCACTAACACCCTCATCCACTGTCGCACTACCTCCCTCACACCTCTTCCCTTCCCTCACATCCCATCCCCCTTACCGCCATCTCCGTCTCGGCCCCGCGGACCCCCTCCTCCTCCACGCGCACGCCCTTCAACCCTTCCTCCTTCCCTTCCTCCTTCCCTTCCTCCGCCCCGACCACCAGACCGCTCGCTGTGTAGTCCTCGAAACGGGTCCCCATCCACGCAGCCACCCACACCAGGAAGGCGGATATGAAGACCGAGATCAGGCCTGCACGGAACGGTGGAAAGGAGGGAGGGAGGGAAGGAGGGAGGGAAGGAGGGAGGGAAGGAGGGAGGTGGTGACCATGACAGTACAAAGCCGGCGGTCTCGGAGCTCTTGAGAATATCCCCAGCAAGAAACGGCACGCCCCGAGAGAAAAAAGGCCGAAAAACAGCGACGCACCTCCGTAAAACACCAAACTCCGAACCGAGTCGGACAAAGCGTTCGTCACGACCGAACCCGCAGCTTTGGCCCCCCGCTGTCCGAAGATATCGATCCAGCTCTTGCTCTTGAACTTAACAGCGGTGTTGGTGGGCTGGTACAGCATCTCTTTGCACGGGTTGTTCAACGAGTAGGAGAGGGCTTTCAAGAACATCATGCAGGCAAACACCACCTGTCAGGAAGGGAGGGAAGGAGGGGAAATGAATGAGCGAAGGGGTACCCGCAGTCGAGGCGCGAAGGAATTCAGTAACGTCTTATTCAATTGAATCTTACTTCCCCTCCCTCTTCCCCTCCC
>NW_005803403.1:6652-14236 GCF_000240725.1 Microchloropsis gaditana
CTTCGGGCTGCTCAATTCCCTCCTTCGCCACCACCCGGCCACCAGCCGCAACAACCTGCACATTACTCGCTACAACGTCATGCCTCTCTCTGCGAACAGCGGCATCATCGGCTGGGTCAAAAACTGCGACACGATTCATCAAGTATGTCTTTCTCCCCCCCTCGTTCCCTTGTTCCCCTTCTCTCTCCCTACCTCGTCCTGTCCTTTCCTCTTGCCCTTACCCCTTCCCATGACTCACGTCCTTCTTTTTTTGCTTCCGATCGTTTCGTTTTCCTCACTCACCCCATCGCTCTATTCGCAACTCTGAGCACGGAATCATGCCTTTCTCCTCCCGTCCTCTCTCCTTTGCTCTACCCCATCCCAACCCTCCCCCCCCAGCTGATTAAGGATTACAGGGAGTCACGCCACGTGCGTCTCGACATCGAACGTCGTCTCCTCGCACAAACAGCCCCTGACTATGATAAACTTCCCTTACTTCAAAAAGTGGAGGTAGGCCGAGGAGGGGGGAAAATAGAGAGGGAGAATGGAAGGGAGGGAGGGTGCCGACCGAAAAACGGAGGGGAAGAGCGACACCTTGGAAGCGAAGCACTCAAATGGATCGCAACTGAAGTTTAATTATGTTTCTACACAAGACTCGCCGACGAATTTCCAACTTTGCGGTCATTTCCCCCCCCTCCTTCAGGTGTTTAGGGAGGTGATGCTACAGACTCGAGGGATGGAGGTAGCCAAGATGCTGTGGTGCGTCTGAAGGGGGGAAAGAGAAAGGCTCAGGAGGAAAGTGTCCGTGTGCATGCTAGGGGAAGGCAGGGAGAGAAAGTCGTTCCTTATCGAATAAAGCTTTCACACCTCCCATGGCCTGACCCCGCCTCTCATCCCCCCCTACCCCATCACCTTTTCTCACGCCCTCTCTTTATCATCCTGCCTCCATGTTATCACCTTTTTCCCTATGCCCTTCTTTCTCCTTCCTTAGGCTCAAATCCAGCAATTCTGAAATCTGGCTGGAGCGACGCAACAATTTTACCCGATCGCTGGCCGTTATGTCTATGGCCGGCTATATCCTCGGTGCGACCGATAGCCCCATGCCATGCTTCCCTTCCTCCGCTCCTTCTCCTTTCTCTTTCCTGCTTACCTCGCTCCTCCCATCTTCTTGTTTCGATCTACCTCGCCGTGGGGAGCGTGGCTCTTCCCGTCCTTTCGATGATGCCTGTCTGGCAAGCACGCGGACTGTTTGTGTGACCCCTCTTGGAGTGTCGGCTTGCCAAGGAGCCAACAATTCTCTACCGTACATCTAAAGCATCTAATTTTTTCCCTTTTCCTTCCCCTTTCCCTCTTTCCCTGTTTGCCTCTCTGGCTCCCTCCAGGCCTGGGAGACAGGCACCCCTCCAACCTGATGGTCGACCGAACCACCGGGCGCGTCGTGCACATCGACTTTGGCGATTGCTTTGAGGTACCAGGAGAGAAAGGAGGGAAAGGAGGGGGGAAATTGGAAAAGGGAAACGATCTATGACGTGTGCTGTGTCGATGGCTTGAGAAGTTGCGCCTTGATTGCACGTCAATGGGCCCCCACAGCCCATCTTGTCCTGCGCAGTTGCACCGTCAGATGTTCCCCAAACTATCCTTTCCTCTCCTTTTCCGAAACCATGTCCCTTTCTTTCGAAACTCTGCCCCTACCGTTGGGTTAATCCGTCATACCTAATCTTATTGCGGGCACTTCCCCTCCCCTTCTGCTCCTCCTGTATCTCTTCCCAGGTGTCGATAACCCGGTCTGCCTACCCGGAAACCGTCCCCTTCCGTCTCACCAGGATGCTCATCAACGCCATGGAGGGTGGGGGCATCGAAGGTCGGAAGGGAGGGAGGAAACAAGAGGGGACGGTCAAGTTTTAGGAGATGCGGCAATTGTCCTCCCTTGGGCCCTTGATCCCTTTCTTCGCATGTCTAGCACAGACCGAGCGCGCTGGTGTTTGTCCACCTCTCCCTCTCTCTCGTGGCTCTCTCTCGTGGCCAGCCCGTCTTTGTTTCGGAATCCAGGCGTCCATTTCCCTTCCGCGTCCTCCCTCACACTCCCCCCCACCCTCCTTCTTTTACCTCTCCCTCCCTCGCATGGCTTGCCCAGGGAGCTTCCGTCTCACATGCGAGAACGTGCTCGAAGTCCTGAGGAACAACCGCGAATCCCTCATGGCCATGCTCGAAGCCTTTGTCCACGACCCCCTCATCACCTGGCGCCTCCTCCCGACCGAGGCCGTGGATGCCCCCTCCGTCCCCGCCTCCGACCCCGCCTTGCCCCCGTCCATCGAGGAGGAAGCGCAAGCACAGGAAAGAGAAGAAAAGCAGGGCCTCCCCACCAGGGCTTCTCGCGTGCATCTTCCTGCCCTCGGCACCTCCCTGGCCGTGATCCACGAAGAAGGGGAAATGGAACAGGCCTCAACCTGTCACAGCCCCGTCCAGCCCTGCACTACCCCGTCGTCCGTCGCCAAAGCCTCCCGAAAGAGGACGTTGTCCAGCAAAAGCCACCAGCATCGACGGCAAAACAGTCGGAACGTTCTGATGATCGTCCAGCTCTTTTCCGGGGAGACAGAGAGCACAGGGGAGATGAATGGGGGGAGTATGGGCCACGGCAGTCCCGCAGGCGGGCATCCGCATTCTTCCACCGGCCTGAGCAGTGCGGCCGGGACAATCGCCTCCCTCCATGCATCCGGACGACACCAGGCTTCCCCTTCTCCCCTTTGTTTCCACAAGGAAGCAGGAATCTTGAGCGCGCCAGCCTCCTCTTCGGACGCCGCGTTCTCACCCACGGACGGGCAAACGCCCACAGAGGAGATTGAGCTCAATCAGCGGGCACTGGCCATCATGGAACGTATTCAGCAGAAGCTCCTGGGGAGGGACTATCCGTCACTTTCTTACTTGCATTTATCTGGGAACGGGCTGGAGTCTATGCCTCCGGAGACCCGCGGCGGAGAGGAGGGACTGGGGAAGGAGGAGGATCTGGCGTCGTCGGCCTCTCTGTCCTCCTCTATGGTGGGTGTGGCCCGGGTGCACTTGTCGGTCGAGGAGCAAGTGGACCGACTGATCAAGGAGGCGACCTCCGTGGAGAATCTCTGTCGCTTGTTCATGGGCTGGTGCCCTTTTTGGTAGTTCAATGGGGGGATATACTATGTTTATGTATATATATTCAGGACGGCAAGCGGTCACATTGGGGAAGAATGTCATTGGACATGTACAGTGATAGTTTGCAGTATCATGCGAAGCGAAAAGTAAGCCGTTGGTATATGCTGTAAAAGATGAGGACTACTGTGCATCGGTTATAAAACCAAATTACATTTCTAACAAGCTGCTTTTTTTTGCTGGTCAAGTCCAACGTCCACACCCCATTATTTTGCACGATTCTACACTGTAATTATCTACCGATTGCTGTCGCACGTTCTAACAGTAGTGTGAGCACTTCTCTTTCCTCTGGCACTCCTCACCTCCAAAACGCCCATTTCAGTACGTGTTGTGCAAAATGACAAGCAGCCATTTGGAAAAGTCCTGTCACAAACCATGTCACAACATGCTCTACCGCATCTTCCCCATTTTCCAATTTAAAAAAAACTTCATGAGTGAACGCACCGACGAAGGTTACTGCTCCCAGACCAGCACACACACGGATGCTTTTACTCAATACAGGAGCCCATCTGCGACACTGGTCGATACTAATCCTTATGATTTGCATAACGTGCAGCTTATCTTCTGGTCGCGAAGACCGCGGAGGCGGTGGCGTTTTGTGCAGTAAAGTGTATACCACGCACGGGACGCCAAAGCTGAGTATGGACAGCGTTATCTTGACCAAAACGTCTGCGGATGGGTCATTTGGTGGGGCCTGTAAGGATTCAAATAATGCAAACCAGATCATGATCACCCAAAAACCGATGATGGAGTACAAGAGGGCGTAAATAGTGGTTGAAAGAATCTCCGCACTGACCGCCATTACCTCTTTAAGTTCCTGAAAGTTGAGTGTCAAAGATAAAGAAATAGGTTACGGCCAGCAAAAGAGAGCAATGAGTACTGAGCTTTGGAATCATATAGAAAGTATTTTGACATATGTATGGACAGAGAACACACATATCACGCAGGAGACCACGTCTTCGTGTACGCTCAATAAAAAGCACGTTCCTGTCCTGTAGGTAAAGATCTCACCTCCACCCTCTGACAACAAGATACACGAAAGTCATGAAACAAAGGTATGCTTGCCAGAGGTGACTATGATGCCATACATTTCTCACAGGAAAGGGCACTAAAGGCGGTGTCCGCACCTTTTTTGGGGCTTCTCGGGATCGTATTAATTCGCTTGTGCGAGTCGCGGGGTTCTGGGCCACTCGCTTGTGATCAGCTGTCAGCTGTCGTTCTGTCCCCTCCCTCCACTCACACCAAAAAAGAGGCAATTGCACAACCCAGGATGATTCGACGCGTACCATGTTACACTGAATAGCATAAAATAGATTGTGTGGTCGCGTTGGCATGGATTTCATGGGTGTTTTTACTCGTTGCCGCCCTTCTAGGACACGCTTTCAGTCGCATTGGGCAAGCAGTATCTTGTGACCAACGAAGGACTAAGAGCATGAAAATACCGGAGTTGCAGCTGCTGGGTGACGTCCTGGCTTTTTTGAAGGTACGTGAAAGCCTTCAGGAACGAGCACACGTGTGAAAACCAGGCCTGCACACGATGTGGGCGACGATTCAAAGGGTGGATGCCGCTAGTTTCCTCTCACGGCCCCCTCTTTCCTCCCCATGATATACCCAACTCCCCCCCCCGCCTCAGTCCAAGGGGTTTGTAAAGACGGCCGCTACTTTGATCAAGGAGGGGAAGGGAAAAGGGGCGTTGTCGTTGTCGACAGGGTCGCGTGATTTACTGGACCTGTACGTGAAGGCCGTGGGGGTTGTCCCGCGGCCGGAAACGCCATCGTCGTCGTCGGACGATGATAGTGACAGCAGCAGCAGCAGTGAAAGTGAGGAGAAGGGTGAAGCTAGGAAAAGGGACGTAAAAGGGCCTATCACGCCGGCCCTGAAGAAGAGACAGGCTGCCGCGGCGTTGACGACTCCAGCTGCCGCCTCCTCCTCGTCCTCCTCCTCTTCGTCCTCCTCCTCCTCCTCGTCTTCGTCCTCCGAAAGTGAAAACGAAGAGGACCGAAAGAGCCATAAAGAGCTGTCTGAGAAGCAAAACACTCCATCCCAGATGAACGGCACCGCGAAGGGCGCCTCTTCTTCCTCGTCTTCCTCAAGCGAGGAGGAGGAAGAAGAGGAAGCTGAGACAACCATTCCGACGAAGAAGCTTTCAAACACCGCGCACTCTACCCGTCTTCGCCCCGCTTCTAAACCTCTTCCTTCCAAAACTGAGGCCTCCTCCTCCTCCTCCTCCTCCTCCTCTTCAGGAGAGTCGTCGAGCGAGAGTGAGAGTGCGAGCGAGGAGGAGGAGAAGGCAGCTGCTCCAGCAACCAAGAAATCATTGCCCTCCCACAAGCGAAAAGCGGCGGACATGTCTTCCTCCTCCTCCTCTGACTCCTCCAGTAACGAGGAGGAGGAGGAGGAGGGGAAGGAAGAGGAGGAGGAAAGGAAGAGAAAGAATTCCCCCCCCCGCAAAAGGAGGAAAGTGGAGGGTACTGAGACGCATTTAAATGGAAAGCACCCGAAAAGCAGCGACAGCGACAACAGTAGCGACAGCAACAGTGACAGTGAGAGCAGCGACGACAGTGACAGCAGCAGCGAAAGGTCAGCAACATTTTCTCCCCCCCGTCTTGCCTCTTTCTTTCCCTCCTTCCCTCCCTCCCTCTTTCATCCCTTCCCCTCCTCCCACTCCCTTCCCTTCAGCGAGAGCGAGGACGAGGACGCGGTCGCTGCCCGGAAGGAAGCGGCAGAAACGGAGAGACGGCGCAAGTCGGTGGAGGCCGCCCTCGCCTGGCAAACCGCGCAGGAGGAAAAAATGAAGGCGGGGACGGGCGCAAGTCCAAGCACCTTAACACCCAAAAAGGGCGGGAAAGAAGGGCGCCGGGTATCCGGGGAGGCGTTTCGGCGCGTGGACGACGAGTACTGGGGGCAGCAGATCAAGGACGATCGACTCAAGGACAATTCATGTGAGGGCAGGCGGGAGGGAGGGAGGGAGGGAGGAAGGTAGGGAGGGAAGGAGGAGAGCTTGTACTTGAAGGCATGGGACTGATGCGTCGTCCTTTCCTGTCTATATCCTGTCGCCCTCCCTCGTTCTCCTCTCCTTGCCTCCCGCAGACGCCGGGACCTTCGGGAGCGGCGGGTACGGGGCCAAGGCAAGCGAGAAGCTGATGACGGTCCGAGGGAAGGATTTCCGGCACGAGAAGACGAAGAAGAAGCGGGGGAGCTACAGGGGGGGGACGATTTCCTTGGAGAGTCACTCGATCAAGTACGACTACGGCTCGGACGTGTAGAAGGGAGGGACGGAGGGAGGGAAGGAGGGAGGGAGGGAGGGAAGGATTTTGTGGGAGCGGCTTTTGTTTCAAACGTGCTGGGATGGGCGAGGGGGACGAAGGAGGGATGGAGGAAGGGAAATAGGGCAGGAAGATATATATATATATATACATATATATATAGGCGGGGGGGCGGGAAGTTTCAGGAAGAGTCCAAAAGAACATGAGCTTCTGACTGTGTTTCTGAGCTCCTGCCTCTTGGGCCGTAATTTGCTTTCGAGCGGCCCATATCATAGCCCTACGCGACCTCTACAACTGTCGATTGCAAGCTACTAATTTAAAACTTCTCCCGCCCAGCGCGACAATTTCCTTACGCTGCCCAGGAACTGCCTTGTTCCCCTTTCACCTCCCCCTCTGTCCCTTCCTCCCTCCCTACCTCCCTCCCTTCCTCGTCCTCTCCCAGGCGTCCGCTCGCGTCCTTTGATATCCTGGCCGCATTCCTCCGGCCGCCCATGCAATTCATTTTCAAAGATTAAATACAAACCCATCCCACGCCGGACGCCCACGGGACCAATCGCAGCCCTCCCTCCCTTCCTCCCTCCCTCCCTCGCTCGCTCAGGGCCCGACGATCAGGGAATGCGCGCAGAACACGAGGAAGAGGACTCCGCCCTGCCAGAAGGAAGGGTGGGAAGGCCCAAGGGGGGGGGCAGGAGGTTAGAACGAGATTGCACTCAAGCTGGCGGCCGAGCGGGCCAGACCCCGCGGCAAAGAGGGTTGAACCAAGACGATGTACCTACCGTGGATGCCACTGTTTTCTCACTGATTCGAGCCGCCAGTATCCTCCCCCCCAGCACGGCCAGACCCGTACAGAGGGAGTGCCCGAGGACACCGCCCGCCGTCACTGAGGAAGGAGGGAGGGAGGGAGGGAGGGAGGGAGGGTAGGAGGGCAGGGCAGACGGAGGTCGGTTGGAGAAATTGTTCCAAGCGTTTCACGAGCATGGGGTGGAGGCGGGAGGGAGGAAGGAAGGAAGGAGGGAAGGAAGGAAGGAGGGACGGAGGGAGGGAGAGCACGTACCACCGTAAGGGTCTTTGGCGGCAGCGAGGGCAATCGTGGCGATCTGCGAACGATCACCCCATTCCGCCAGGAAGGTAAGAGTCAAGGCCTGAACAAGTGAGG